>NC_090073.1:9349680-9459680 GCF_038355195.1 Osmerus mordax | reverse complement strand
AAGAAGAGGATGCCGTCCTTGGCTCCGGGCAGCTGGACGTTGTTGATCAGCAGAGCGATCAGGATGAAGTACGGGAACGTGGCAGTGAAGTACACGACCTGCCAGAAGTAAGGAAACTACTTGACCTTTCGTGGCAGAGAAACAAACTGCCAAAAGGTTAACTCTGCCCTGGTTTAGTGCCTTCTCTAGGTGAACATAAGCGTGAACCAGTTTTTCGGTCTCAATCACAGTAAGAAAACAGCATCTCCTACTGTGTGGGTCTGTGGGAGGACTTTTCTTTCCTACATGCTGTGGTATTGGACATCTTGCTGTTTTTTTTTTCATTTTACAAGACTCAGATCTGGGCTTGCAGACATTCCTGAGGTAACACGAGGCCTTGAGGCGATGCGATAACAGGTAACAAATCCCACGCTGGGATCACTCCACATGGAGCCTAAATCCCCCTGCTTAAGTTATCAAACCAGTTTTTCTTCCAAACTGCCGCACACATTCAGTGCCAGCTCCTAAGGCCTGTGGGGCAGCTGCATTCTCTCGGTAAGAGAATGACCTCTGACCTTGCCGGTGGATTTGACCCCTTTGAAGATGCAGAGGTAGACGATGACCCAGGCGAGGAGGAGGAGGCCAAAGAGCTCCCAGCGGACGCCCCCCGCCTGCTCAATGCCACCGGTTATCTCCAGGAGCTTGTGACTGCGGGGTTAAGAACAGAAGGACACACACATACACACACAACAGACACACACACACACGACAGACACACACACACACGACAGACAGACACACACACACACGACAGACAGACACACACACACACACGACAGACACACACACACGACAGACACACACACGACAGACACACACACGACAGACAGACACACACACGACAGACAGACACACACGACAGACAGACACACACACATACGACAGACAGACACACGACACACACACGTCAGACAGACACACACACACACGACACACACACGTCAGACAGACACACACACACACGACAGACACACGTCAGAGATGTCGCCCATGCATCCTTCCAAAGCTCAGCTTTGATTGAGTTTGACTTTTTCCCACATTATTTACGCCGTGGGAGTTCACAACGGGCCACAGAAACAGTCTTCTCTGTACAAGTTTTATTTCTACTCACTCAAAGTACTGCTGGCTGGCAGACTTCAGGTGCGTGGCGTTACCAGGGAAACCGGTAGAACAGTTGCCGATTGCATTCCAGGTGTTGTTACAGGATTGCCATGGAAGCGAGGCCCCGAAGGAGTTGAAGAAGTAGTAGAGGGCCCAGCTCATGAGCACGTTGTAGTAGGTGGACAGCACGAAAGAGATGACCACTGTAGCCAGGCCCACACCTGGGGGGGAGGGGCAAAGGACAGCCAATCAGACACCTCCCTACTGTGGCGTTAGCTACAACACTGGCCTCCTCCTCTGGTGTCTGCTATGTGTGCACCTCCTTCATGTGGGTGGAGCTGTGAACGTAGGGTGGTGTAAATCACCGTTGGAGAGCCCATTCCCTTCATGCTGTGGAAGAAGTATTCATTTGGGGTTTTTTTGGGGTTCTTTTTTTTTGTTTGTTTGTTTACCTCGCTTCTGTGGCACTGCTGACTTACCGTAGGTCAGTTTGAAAGTGAGAACGCAGGATGAGAGAGTTGTTGGTGACAAGAAGGACTGAGGATTTGGGCAATGTGGACAGTTCTCAGGTGTTACTGTACTAGTGTCGTCTACACCGTCGTTAACGGAACCATGAAGGAGCCCTCTCGTAAAAATTCCACATGGAACCACTTCTAGATAGTAAAATATATAGGGAGAAGGAAGTTCCAGAAACTTTACAGTTTCTATTGAGGATTCTTCTACTGTATGTTTACAAGAAGTCCAAACAGGAGTCTCTTGTTTATAGAGCATTATGTTACATGTCTGGGTAATAAAGTCATGATCCACTACGATAGGTTTGGACATGGGCCTGCTGCCTCAGTGAAACAAAAACATTTTGAAACGCAAAAAAAGAAAGAAAAACAAAACAAACAGAGCTTCCAGTTAATTACAGGCTCAAGTCAAAAATCTGGGGATTTTCGTCCGTAATGAAATAAACAGAAGCGATTCTTGTTATAAGCAAAGCCGAGAGGCGGGCGAAGACAGCGAAGGGCAGAGGGAAATGTGAGCCACTATAGTTTCTAACTTGGAAAAAATATTTCGGAGGGGAGGGGGGAATCTTGAAGAGATTCAAACTGTGTGTGACACAAAATGTTCATGTGAGAAGCTTTTCATTCACTAAGTGTTCAAAACAGAGAGTCTAATGTAGTCATGTGTTGTAGGTCTCGCTTTTTTTTAATTGACATTTTCAGTTGACAGCAGGTTTAAAACATCCTAGATGCTGTTGAGTGGAGTCTACTGCGTGAATAGAGCCGAACTAGGAACACCACTCAGGTTCCACCATCTCCATCCGTTTGGTGGGGGTGGATGTGCTTGGGGAATAAAATAAAAATACCCCCCCCCCCCCCCCCCCCAAAAAAAAAGAAAAGTACTTCTACTCATTATCTGTCCACGATCACAAACATTTAACATTGGAAGCTTCTACAAAGGATGTACTGTGTGACCAGTTCGCACTGGAGTTTCAATCAAGAGGACGATCTAAATCCAGACCACGACTAGTTGATTAACTAAGCCGGGGCTTTGCAGAAGAATGCTGCAACTCTGCGTATCAGAAACTTTTCAAAATATTGTGGGGGGTTCTGGCATCGGAATCAACGGAATGTTGCGTGCCCGGGTCGACCCACTGTTCCGGAACGGCTGTCAGAACAGGGGACGAGCCCCTCCGTGCCCGGCCGCATTGGTCCAATCTCATCTGCACGCCCTGAGCCCAGGGGATCAGCTGCAACCTCAACCTGGGCTCACGCAAAGCCCTGCTGCCTTTGTCCTCCCTGGACTGGGTGTTTGGCCCTATACATGCAATTAGGCTGTTGTTCCAGCCCATTGGCTCCACAGAGACACACGCAGAGTGGCGTTCTGGTGTCGAGCGTTCTCTCCCTGTCAGGTCCTGTTGCCTCTGCCGTGCTCAATAACAAGCCGGGCCGGGAACCAGACGCATTCTTTGTCGTTTGTAAACTCATCATGTGAACAGTTAAGAACCAGCCATCACTAAGTCACAACGGAGCTGACTTAATACCCCCTCGCCCCCTCGTAATCCTCCCCATCCTGGCCTCATGTGAGGGTGTGATCCCACAAAAAGGCGGGAAAAAACAATCTGCCAAAACATACACAAGAAATTATGGTTTTAGTCAACTGTAGTGCATGCTACTGTGTGTGTGCATTACTGAGAAGGTTTGAAATAGGTCAAAACACAGTCCAGGGATGTAAATGCTAAACACAGGTGACAGTTGTTTTTACAGGGATGTTAGAGGTGGGCACACTGCAGAACAGCAGTGAAAATGTTTATGTACATTTGAATAACTGACCATATAGGGATCACAGCTACCATGTGTCACAGTAATATCATTCAGAAGAATATGCAGAAAGAACTACCTGGGTATGCACCTCGCATTGCACAGAGCCTTAACCAGGCTGAAATGAGCGATATATCAAGAGACGAACTCGTAAGTTTTGACCGGGTAGACTATCTCTGTCTTTCAGGAGATAAAAAAAAAACTATGGAGAAAAGGTCTGTCGTTAGAACAGGTGATAGAATGCCGTTGAAATTCAAACCCAAGAGAGGAGGTTACTGCTGATGGCTGGGTGCTTGTTTACTGCTTCCCTGAGGATTTACTCATTCGTCATAAACGACTACTTCAAGGTCAATTATCAACGCAATGTTAATAAAGGTAGATTAGATAACTAATTTGACAACTTAAAAGGGGCTGAATGATGTCATTGGGTAAACAAACACTGCCCAGCACAATCAGCATGTGACTTCTGCTCTGTAGCTAACCCGGCTGTTGACTATGTTAATCTATGTTTGCATAAATTCCTCAAATATTACAAATTTCACAGACATTTCTCATCAAGCTAGATACTGTAGCTGTTCACTGATGTCTGGAGTTTAACATTATCCAGAGACTAAGTTTGGAAAATTTGATCAGTTGACTTAAAGGGACTGTCCCACAGTACAAGGTCTCAGCCATCAGCAGATTTGAAATACATTTTGATTTGTTCTTACAAATGTTTTATTTCACATAATGACAGTTAATACACTGCAGTCAGATTGAATAGACATCACCATAATGTGTCCACCATTAAACACAGTCCAGCAAAATGACAAATGAGTGCTGTATGAGAGAGATTAGAAGACACAATGTATAAATGAAAGAACTGTACAGTTAGAGAAAACAGTTGAGACTGAAGAAGTTTATTCAACCACAACAAGAAAACATGGCTTCCATGCTCATGTTTGCTGCATATTGTTAACGTTCACCAACCCCAGACTCTCACCGGTGTTTCTACATGTACCATGGCTTGGTTAAATACTCGATTCTGATTGGCTACATGTGTGCATTGTTTGTAGACGACCACACACACTTCTGTCTATAAAATAAAAATAAATTAAATAATTAATAAAGCTTTCTATAAGCCTAACCCCAGCATGATCTATCTGCCATGTCTGGTATTGTCAGGTCAGATTTTAAGAAACGGATGTTTTGAAACATAAAAGTACCTACCTTTCTTGGATGTGATCACCCACATGTGAGGCTGGTTTGGAACAGATTCCTTTTACATATTTCATGATTATGACAGAGATTAGGGTGATTTCTCACCCTAATCGTGTCAATACTGCTAGGTATTTATTTAGCTGGACAAGCAGCAAAGTCAACAAAAGGACAGTGTGATTGTGTTGTTAAATACTACATCTTAAAATGGCCTCTTGAAAACCACACTACACAATGTGTGATCAGACCACCTGTTAACTAATCTGAATTTAAAACAGCTTACTGTTTTACTCTGTGTACTTTATGACCTAGTAATCTTTGAGCTCTATTTGTTGGGTACAGCTGGCAATGTTTGTAAAGTAGAGTGAACTATTTGCACATAAAAATGATTAATCATGTGGGACTGGATAAAATTGTTTTTACAATTGTGTTTATTTATTAATTTTCTCATTACCTTATCTGAAATAGATGGTTATGAAAGGTGTACAATACAGGTTTCTAAGGATAATTGTGCCAATATATGATATATAGTGCCTTATAATATAAAACTACTGTAATTGTAGTTTGTGAAATGGCCATTGAGTGCCATTCATTTGAAGGGTTTTGGAAATTTTCGAAAGATCTATGTAGAAACACCAAAATGGAGCCTGCTTGATGAATACTTTGAAAGTTTGTTTTCACAGTGTACTGAAAGAAAATGACAAATATGGTGATGATCCTTTCCACGTCAAAGTTCCTGTATGCTATAGATGTTCAACAATACTTAATCCTGTTTGTACAGTACGTAGGCACCTTGTGACACAAAGACAAGAAAATAATAGGTGTGTATATAATCATATATGACCTTTTGTAAATAAAGTATGATGAAGGACAGGGGAAGTACGTTGTGTGTGTCATCACCTTTATAATACTTGTTTAACATAGGAGTGTAGTTTCATATATAATTTCAACAACATGTCTTGTGTTTAAAATGATGGATGTATCTGGTGAAGTGACTATGGGTAAACTATTCTCATTAATAAGGTGGGGTCTAATTGATAACTTTCGGATCTTTTACTATCTGAACACATTCAGTCCATCCTTACAGAGGGTGGGCTGGATGTCTTCAGAACAAGATCATAAAGTTAAAGGGCTGGATCCCTCCTCAGGTTTCAATCCACAGGTTACAAATGTGTAGAAGATGTTTAGTCAGAGTATGGTGCATACCGTCATCTGACAAGACTGCAGTTTTAGGTCAACCTTGTGGTTTCGTGCTGTATCATTGACTCCGAGATACAGTATTACATTCACATAGCAGGGCATCATTGCCTATTTGCTGGACTGTTCCCCGCAGACTCCAAACACATAAATAAAAAAAACAGATTAGAGATCAAATCATAAATCCTCTTTTCTATCTGTCTTTGTGTTTGAGGTGTTAGAAGCCCGGGTGAGGTCACTCACCTTTCAACAAAGGACAGACTTTGGAAAAGGCCAGTACAGGTCCCAGACGTGTGTATTGGCCGAGGGCAAACTCCAGGAAAAGTAGGGGGATGCCGCAGAGAAGCAGCATGGTCAGGTAGGGCACAAGGAAGGCCCCTGCAACAACAAACACAGATTAGTGTGAATCCATGTTCAACGTTTAACACCATTTTTCTTCTTCGATTTAATGATTAAAGCAATATGCTCCCAGATGACACACATTGATTACTCGGTTACAGATTACCCCTTGTTGACCTGGTTTAAGTCAGACATTCAGATAATCAGTATCAGCCCAGATAATCAGCCCGACCATGTAGACAGAAATGACATGCCGTTGTGGAAATAAGATAAATAACATAAGGCCATTTAGTTTGTTTAATAAAAGAGAAAGCTATAGACCTGTTTTATAGGAAAGGTAACCTTAAATGACTTATTTTGTGATCGGGCACTATATATAAAAAAAATATTTTTATTAACTTGACCTTCCAGGGGGGGGGGGGGGGGGGGGCGCGGGGTGCCGTTGGGGGGGGGGGGGCACCCCCCTAATATAATGGTAGGGGAAACACTAGATAAGGAAGAACTACCATCGGTAGTTTTCCATTCAGGTCTACGGAACAATGAGGCCACACCCTGTCCTTAGATACCGTTTCTCCAAACAGTCTACTGTAAGCTCAGGTTGCAGCCTGGCTATAAATCTGAGGGGACTGTACACAACACACATCAACTGAACGGTCATAAACGGCTGTCTATAAGCAACTTTACTATCACTACAACTCCTGTTGCTTGCTATAAGTAAAAGCATAAAAATATTATTTTTTTGTTGCTCAGAGATGTTAAACACTTTTAGATATTTTTATTTATTTACTTCTTTTTTATTTAATTTTTTTACATTGCAGTTTTACATTCACACGTTTTACATTTTCAAATTCAACTGACTTCAAAAACCTGGTCAACTATATGTCTTGGAGACAGGGTGACAGTTAGGACATTCATGATGATTAGGCAGTTTTCTCAGACACAAAATAGGCTGAGAAATATTCACTACTCATTGGTGAGTCTCTTAGCACAGACTTCCTGGTGTCCTGAGCTGGGTTATTGAATTTGTGGTACGGGGGCCAGTTGGCTGAGCGGTGAGGGAGTCGGGCTAGTAATCCGAAGGTTGCCAGTTCGATTCCCGGTCATGCCAACTGACGTTGTGTCCTTGGGCAAGGCACTTCACCCTACTTGCCTCGGGGGAATGTCCCTGTATTTACTGTAAGTCGCTCTGGATAAGAGCGTCTGCTAAATGACTAAATGTAAATGTGGTACAATATGACATAATGCTACGCTATGACATACATAACCACAAATATTAGAATAACTGAAAACAAGGGAGTCAGGTGGCTGAGCGGTGAGGGAGTCGGACTAGTAATCCGAAGGTTGCCAGTTCGATTCCCGGTCATGCCAACTGACGTTGTGTCCTTGGGCAAGGCACTTCACCCTGCTTGCCTCGGGGGAATGTCCCTGTACTTACTGTAAGTCGCTCTGGATAAGAGCGTCTGCTAAATGACTAAATGTAAATGAACAAGGATGACATGGTCATACCATCTGAGGCATTCCTGTATCATTTCCATAACATACAGAAGGCGAAACTACATCAGTTATAAATCAACCTACTGTACCATGGTATCTACAGTGTTCTGAGTTCAGTCACGGGTTGAGAGAGACAAGGAACTGTGCTCCATGAGGAGGAAGCTCGTGAGGCCAACAGTCCTCGGGACTTTCAGACCCTGTCTTAATGTCTCATTGGGGATTGGGGATATAATAATCAGAAGGTTGTCGGTTCGATTGCTGGCTGTGCAAAATGACGTTGTGTCCTTGGGCAAGGCACTTCACCCTACTTGCCTTGGGGGAATGTCCCTGTACTTACTGTAAGTCACTCTGGATAAGAGCGTCTGCTAAATGACTAAAAATGTAAAATGTAAAGAGCGTCTGCTAAATGACTACATGTAAAATGTAAATGTAATGTTCATCCTTAACCTTGTCATTTGTATGGAAAACAAGGTTTATAGTGTAAAGCAAGAGATGAAGTGCCAAGCTTTAAATAGGCTAGGCCCGAAGTAACTCTTTCAATGAATAAGTCAGTAAGATCTTTGTTTTACAAGGACGCATTCGTGTGGACATACACTTCAGGCTATTGCCACATGACAGTTCTTAGGGGCAGCTGTAAATGAAAAGAAAACAAGAATGTATGGAAGAGACAGGTAGAAAAAAAGCACTTTAGTCACAGTTATGCATATTGCGCTTAGGCACTGTACAATGTGTAGCTAGTTGAGATGTAAAAAGGCCAACCAGACAAAGCACGTGCTTACCTCCACCGCTCCTGTAGCACAGGTACGGGAACCGCCATACGTTCCCAAGTCCAACTGCGTAACCCACGGATGCAAGGACGAACTCAAGTCGCCGACTCCAAACACCTCTTTCTGCGGGGACTTTGTCTGCTTTCTCAGGTATCATTACTTCGACATTTGAGGGGGCTTTTATCGCGATATCGGTTCCACCCTGGAATCCCCCTTGGTGACTGGGCAGTTTAGTGGTCAAACACGAATTTTCGGCTCCTATCCCCATTTCAAATGGCTTTCTAGAAATGGCTATCTAAACCGAAAACTGTTAAATTTACCTATATTATGTAAACGTACGGTCAAATCTCATAAAACACACACAAGAACAAATACATATCATTCACGAGGAGCCCAAATACTTTAGTTTAATTGCACAAAGGATGGTCTTTATCGCTAACCTATAAATTGTACGGCTTCCGCACCGGTCTACGAAATTATAACCCAATGCTAGCCCCCCCCCAAAAAATATATATTTTACAAATCTATATAGGCCTACGTTTTACATAGCCTAGTTTACACAGCTATAAATAAAAAGTATCCCCGCGACAGCGTTTTCTCTAGTTAAGATAGTGCCAACCCGCTTCCAATACAATTCCCTGAGTCCCTGATCTCCTCGACACGGTGTCCTGCAAATGTCATACTACCTGCTTATGTAGCGGTGCTTATGTAGTCAGCGATCCAGCCTTACACAATTTTTTGCCGTAACCCGCCCCCCGTGTCGTAGTAGGCTGCCACTACTGTAAACCAATTGTCCACGAAGTGACTCCCTTCCCCTCTTTTGATAATGAACGTCAGACTGCGAGACATTTGGCGCACAACTTAAAATCGTAGCTCAAAAAGCTAAAAATAATAGACAATTGCTTAATAGGTGTGCCAAAGCCACGGTGCGCAGTGTTTGATGTCTGGACAGGAAAGCACTTTTGATATGTGACATTTTAAATTTGTATAACATCAAAATGTAGGCTACAGGGTACATACATGTTTATACACGGGCGTAAGCAAAGAGTGCCCACTACAAAAAAAAATAAAAAAGGACATAGAAATGTAACTGATATTTTGTTTGTCTACTGATTTTAAATCGCTTTTAAATATATATTACTTTTGGAGTTTGTATCTACAGTGTAGCCTATCTAAACTCAAAGCAATACTGTCGAAAAACCTTCATTAAAAAAAGTTATTTCTCTCCCAAGTCGTTATTTTAAACTTACATCCGGTTTTATACTTTTTGATCTTAATTGACCACAATAGGTTATGTATGTTTTTGTCTGTGTTTGCAACTTCTAGGCGGCACCTACTCACACTAAGCCTGCCCTCTAGTGGTGAAGAGTGTCACTCGCACCCAGCAGTTTCGCACTGATGAGTAAAAACATGTAGCGCTGAGTAAAGAGTTCTTTAAAAAAATCGGACAGATTATCTCCGTTGATGCTGATGAGTTATCTGGATTCATGACAGTCGCTCAGTGGTAGAGCATTTGACAACAAATCAAGAGTTGTACGTCACTATGGATAAAACCGTCTAGGAGTCGATATTTATTATTATTTATCCAAGATTTCTTCACGTGTATCCGCCCCTTGTTTTTGCTTCATATGTAGTCTCTCATTTCAGTCAGCAGATGGTGCTGCGGTTTCGGTGCATTTTGGTGTCTCTTCAATGCTTTTCTCCTGTTCCAGGTGTTGCTGTATGTTCCCTTCCGGTCTCCGTACAGGAATTTCTAGAGCATGACGTCAGTTATTCAACCAACAAGAAGCTCAATTCTAAAAAGTTTAGATTTTTCCTTCTCATGAAACTAGCTCATTTTACTTGGTCCAGAAGTGGAATTTCTTAACTTTGGATGGAGGCGGAGTGGAATGAAATACTCTGAATATAACTCGTCATTCTGCATCAGCATGCGAACTTAGTAAAAGAAAAAAAAACATCGACGACGTAGCCTACTCTGCAATTATCTTCATGGAGGAACTGGAGGGTGAGCAATCAGACTTTCTCTTCTGTCAAGTGTCTTACTTGCCCATTATTTGGTAACATGATAAAATTGTGGGAGAGTTAGTCTGTCGTATGCTTTAGAGTGGCATCGGTCTTTGTTTTGTCAGGTCCGACTATCTCCTGAAATTGTTATGGACTTGCCAAACGCCAAGGAATTTGACAGAGTATCTAAACACGACACAATAGTAAATCTTCCCAAGTGCTGCACTCATCCGCGAAAGTGTAGTGAGTGGCGTCTTAATAGTACACACTTGAACCGAAGGAAGCCATTCATTCTACTTAGTACATATTTCAAACCGAGAAAAAATGCGCTGAAATTTATAATTGAATGCCACCTTGTAGGGGACCTTGGATGCATCAGAGAGTACATCATCACAAAATAAACCCTACATGCCCTGCACGATTACCCTAGTGTGAAGCTTGCTATTAACTGTGTTTATGTTGTAGCGCATCTATGGGAACGCTGATCCACTTTCCTATTCATCCACAGGTTCTGAAGAACGCCACTGTGTTGGATGTGGAGGAAAAATTCTAGATTCGTTTCATGTTACAGTTTTCCAAGATACTTGGCACAACTCCTGCTTTCAGTAAGTCTGCTTCATCTAGGCTTTCAGTGCTAGGTGTAAATCTCGTATTGTTTACATGATGGTACAAAAATACCTACCTATGTGTTTATCTGACAAAAATACATACTTTTAAGGGTTATTTTAGCATCAGGAAATGTTTTGATGTCATCAGAGAGACAATGGATTGTTCAGTTAGTGAATTTGCAGCATTTAAACAAGGCATTGTGTGGTCAACAGGTATGCTATTCTGAGCTACAAAGCTTTCAGTGTGTATTCTTAGAATATTCTACTAGTGGAATGCTGCTATTATGATGGCTGGGTGGTTCTAGTGCGGTGTCTCAACCAAACCCTAGCTTCCTGCCTGCTCAACATTCTTTATCCACATTCTGCAGGTTCCAGAGATGAGGATGATGCCCAGATACGGCCTAGCGTGGTGCGGTACAGAGTGTGTCGTGTAGGCTAGATGGTTTGTTGTTCAGTCGGGCTGAGATAGATATCAGTCACACAGTATTCGTTTAGGATCAGGAAGTCAGGTTTGGAATGTCGAACCTCTTTCTGTGGGTGAAACCCCGGGGACTTTGCTCCTGATAGTCCGTGTTTGCCCCTGGGCTTAATCATTGTTTGGATGGATCGTGATATTAACTCTGTGCCCGGCCCAGTGTCTGTACCTGTAACCTGAGGTGAACACATGTCAACAGGACGAGTTGGATTGCTCACACACACCCACACACACACTTTCGCCATGATTGTGACAGATAAACAAGTGCAATGCAGGATTTTCAAGTTAGGGGAATCTTAGATTGAGAGGCAGTCACTAGTGAGAGACTGTGTGTGTGTCTGATCCTTCCTGAGTGCTTTATTAGCTGGGTGAGGGAGAAGCCTTTGGTGACTGGCTGGGACCGAGCTCTGCAGTATCAGGCATTTCCGAGAACGTCTGAATTTAAATACAGGGGACTTTATGGGTCATCCATCTTTTCTCTGCTGAAATGAGCTCAAGAGCTTATATTTCACGCAGAGCTTTTTAGCAGCAAAATGTCCTTGCATAACCTAGGATTTGGTTTCTTTTTTCTTTCTTTTTTCTCTCTTTCTGTCTGTAATTGGCGTTTATAAAGTTGAGCTGCACTTCAACAGTTCACATGCCAAGTCCTTGATGCAGCTGTGTAACTTGCCCTATTTTCCTCCTCCTCTTCCTCTTCCTCCTCCTCTTCCTTAGTCTCTTCCCCTGCCTCGTGCGTGACTGAAAGCAACTCACTCAACTTCTGTCACATAAACCTTTTGGGTGTAGTGTCTGCTGTACACCAGGGTGGGTGTAGTGTCTGCTACACCAGGGTGGGTGTAGTGTCTGCTGTACACCAGGGTGGGTGTAGTGTCTGCTACACCAGGGTGGGTGTAGTGTCTGCTGTACACCAGGGTGGTGTTCCAGACTTCTGTCCTGTCGCCCAGCCAGCTAAGCAGGAGTCCAGCTCTCTGTGTTCAGAACCCCTGGTCCAGACCAGCTCTCTGCGTTCAGAACCCCTGGTCCAGAACCAGCCTTAATCCCTGACAGGGGTGAGAGACACTCCTGCTGTAATCCCAGACCAGACCCTCTCTCCTCTCACCCAGGTCTGGTTTCCGTGTTCGTTCTTTGGTCACGGAGTGAAAATTCCTTTTCCCGCTCCAAAACGGGAGGACGGGAGGGGGGGGGGGTCATTGTTTCACTTTAAAGAAACGAACGGACTCCTTGTTCCAATTTTTTTTAACCCCCATCTCCACCCCCAACCCCCTGCCGTCTTGGGCCATTGTCTATAATCCAGCCCTCCATCCCTTCCTCCACCTTCTCTAAGTTACGCATGGTTGAAGGGTGACGTCATCTGTGTTCCAGTAAAGCCGCTGTTGGGCTGAGAGACATGAAGGTAGACTCCAGACAGCAGCGCGTGCAGCCTGCTTCAGCATTCCCAGACGGCGATTCACAGCCCCGTTACCCAAACTCTGCAGTCTGCAGTGAGCTTTCTCCTCCGGGGGGAAATCTAGAGTAGTTTGGCTTGTCTCGGAACGATCGTCGCGTATCAGAAGATCTCACCCTTTTCTATCTCACGCTGTGATGTTGTTTTCCTACTTAGCGGTGTTCGCCGATGATGTCATCTGAATGTGTTGTTGCTGATCTTCATTCTGTGTCCCTTTGGGGCGCTGTGCGTTTATTGAGGTCACCCCGCTGTGGCTTTGGTCTTGAATGTTTTGGATCTCGTGTGCACCTGCAGTAGTGATCAACCCCCTGACTTCACCCAATCTAATCAGGCCAGGAATGCGAGTTCCCCCTGCTGCCATGCCCTCATTACATCCACACGCTGTGTAGCAGACAGTAACCTATTGATGTTCGCAAATGCAGATAGTTTCACAAACTGAACATTCGCAAAAATAAACAACCTACATGTATTTATAGCTAGGTTTTTCTCCAATGGCACTTTGAAACAGTTTGGCACTGTATAAATGTGCTTGCAGTAAACACTTAATACTAACTACTTCCATAATTACTACACGTATACTTAATTCCGTAATTAGAATGTACCCGTAGGTGTACTACACGACACAAAGGACAAGCAATCTTGAAATGTAGTATTCCCTATAGAATTAATGAACATTTGAGAACCAGACACACACCTTGAGATAAAGGTCCAGAGAGAGACACGGTGTGTCCCCTGGGTGTGTAGGAGGCACTGCCTGTGTGCCGAGAACACTCCAACAAAGGATTCAAGTTGGAATTCCTCAACTAATCTGGATCTGAGGAAATGAGTAATGTTTACCCACTGGTGTGTTTGTGTAGACAGGTTAGTTCATTGTTTTTAACAACCAGTTGTTCTTTACTCTCTCTCTTTTACTCTCTCTCTCTCTCTCTCTCTCTCTCTCTCTCTCTCTCATTCTCTCTCTCTCATGCTCTCTCTCTCTTTCTTTCTAATGACATGTCTTCCCTCTTGTTCTTCGCTCTCTTCCCTCTCAGCAGATGTGTTCCCAGTCTGGTCTGCAGCTGACTGGAGGGTTTCTCAGGTGTTGGTTACAAACAGAGGTCACATGCTGTTTGTTTTGGATCCTGATGTCAGGGCCACGTTTCTGTGAGCTGCAGTTATCAGTCCATACCAGGGCTGTTTGGTTGTGACAGAGGACACTGTGTCTCAGTAGGGCTCTCTTCAGGTCTTTCTCTCACACAGACATACGTGTCTGTGTTGGTCTGTGTAGGCCTGCATGTGTGTACCTTTCTCTCTGTGTGTGTGTGTGTGTGAGATGCACGCTGTAGCCTGGGCTTGTCATCTGGGTTGGTGTTGTTCAAACATGCCATTTAAACAGCGTTCCTTCTTGGCTCACAGTAAATCTTGCGTTCTAGCCAGAGTGTGTGATCCGCCGGACAAAAGCCTCTAATTTAGCGGATGTCCATGTCTGGCCAATGGGAGGGCACCGTCCATGTCTGGCCAATGGGAGGGCACCGTCCATGTCTGGCCAATGGGAGGGCACCGTCCATGTCTGGCCAATGGGAGGGCACCGTTCGCTGTTGCCTCCGCAGCTTCCCTCGCTAATGGGATCCTTATCTGGACGTCCTTTCAGCACCGGGCGGGTTTTCCTCCCAGACCTCCACCAGAACTGACTCAAATCATTTCCTCCTTTTCTCACTTCAAAAAGAAAAGTTTAGTATGGATCCATATATATATATACACATTGTCATTGTGAAACAGCATGCTGTTAAATAATACAATATAAGTTCTCATATAATATACTTTTCTCAACTTTTATTAGAGAGCTTATTTTCCAGGATAGTTTTTTTTGAGTCTTAAAGCTGCTAAACTAGGATTAGCCACACTGCCAAAGTCCTGGGGCTGACCCTGACCCTGAGCCTGCCTCTTGGAACCTGGTTGAACTCTTAGAACCTGCTGGTGCTAGAACAGCCGCAAGGGTAATGCAGGTGGGCCGCCAAACCAATGGAAACTAAAATATGAAAAATGAATACACATCGAAATTTACCAGCCATATATATATCTTTAATAGCCACCATGTAAATGGTTATTAAAATTCGTACACATTTTAAAACAACATTTTGCCTTTAATTCATCAAGACGATCGTTACGCTTGGCACGTTGATGGAAGCCCAACTGACACTTCCGTGTTAACTTGCATGCGCCCACTATGCGCGCATCACTCCGCATATTGCACAAGCAGGTCAACAACTTCCAGTAGTTAGCTCTAGCAGTCACGTTAGTTCTCACAAAATGCCACTTTTTACGAGGAGTTCGGGTCATCTTCCCAAAATGACGATTAAAACGACCGATCCTTGGACCATAGCTTTGCTTGTGAGCTAAATTAAAAAAATTAATCCCCCTGATCCCCCTTAAGTGTAGCTGGTCGTCAAGGTTCCTGTCTAAGAGGTGGTCTAGTCTCCTGTCCCTCCAACAACTGGAACACATTAAAGGGTCTGGAATGTTCTGTGAGGGTTTAGGCTGGTTTAGGTGCTGTTCTGTGTGCACACGTGAATCCCTCTGTGACTTTGCTTGTAAAAAGAGAGATTTTCAGACTCCCAGGTGGTGGGAGAGAGAGAGGGAGAGAGGGAGAGAGGGAGAGAGGGAGAGGGGGAGAGGGGGAGAGGGGGAGAGGGGGAGAGAGAGAGCCAGGTCAGTCCCTGGATAATTTCCCTTTCATCCACATACCTCTCAGATTGTCTGCAGGCCTTTGAAATCAAACCCCACACTCATCCCGCTCACCTTGAAGTGCGGTCTCTCTGAGGCGCTGCTCTTCCCTGCTGAAAGCCTTCCTTTGTTCTCCTCAGGGCTGATCGAGTCTTCTGCTGCTTGTTTGTCCCGTCTCCCTCCAGGTGCTCTGAGTGCTGCGATCACCTGACCACCTGGTACTACGAGAGAGATGCCAAGCTGTTCTGTCGTAAACACTACTGGGAGAAGTTTGGAGGACTGTGCCAGGGCTGCTCTCTGCTTATGACCGGGCCCGCCATGGTGAGTCGACACGCTGCAGTCCTGTCTCTGGCTAGCGGCGCTAACGACACGCTACAGTCCTGTCTCTGGCTAGCGGTGCTAACGACACGCTACAGTCCTGTCTCTGGCTAGCGGCGCTAACGACACGCTACAGTCCTGTCTCTGGCTAGCGGCGCTAACGACGCGCTACAGTCCTGTTTCTGGCTAGCGGCGCTAACGACACGCTACAGTCCTGTCTCTGGCTAGCGGCGCTAACGACGCGCTACAGTCCTGTCTCTGGCTAGCGGCGCTAACGACACGCTACAGTCCTGTCTCTGGCTAGCGGCGCTAACGACACGCTACAGTCCTGTCTCTGGCTAGCGGCGCTAACGACACGCTGAAGCTGAAGCTAATGACCTGCGATGTGGGCAGGGTCGTGGTAGTGGGGGAGGGGGAGGGATACTGAGGTCATGACAGCCAGTGCTTTCCACCCCGGGCTGCGGTAAGCGACTCACAGTGGGTCTAGTGGTCTTCTGCAGAGCAGATGAAGTGCTTCTGGAGGTTGTCCTGGTGGGGGGGCAGGTGGTCTTGGTGGGGGGGCAGGTGGTCTTGGTGGGGGGGCAGGTGGGGGGGGGGCAGGAGGTCCTGGTGGGGGGGCAGGAGATCCCCCCCCCACCCACAGAGCTGCTCCAGCATCTTCCTGTTTGTTGCGGGTGGGTTTTGGAAGATCAAGCATCTGTTATTAAGGGAATGTTTAAGCTCCACTGCCTACGTGTCAAAGCTGTGTTTGTCTTCTAAGCTGCAAGCATGAGCTCATGGCTATGCTATGGAGGAGGACAGGAGAGCTGGATGTGGAGAGGAGAGCTGGATGTGGGTTTGGGGTTTGTTAGTACTGTGCAATGCAGTGCCAATGTATTGACTTGGAAGTGCTGCGTTTTCAATGCAGGCTAATTTGTCCACTTCTGGGGCACGTAACCAGTAAGTTCACAGTAAGAAAAGCTGACCGAATCAGCAATGGGGTTGTCATATAAGGAGCTTTTGTCTTTGGACTGAACTAATGTGGGTCTCTATGACCACATGAGTTTGCCAGTAAAGCAAAACACATAATGGACCCTTTTATTGAGTCTTGGTTTTGCCGGACGTGGGGTGCCAAGGATTTTTGGCAAAGTTGTAGCTGGCAGCCTCCTACTCCCCAGCCGCACTAGCGTGGTGTCCAGCAGAGCGATGGTGTCCAGCAGAGCGATGGTGTCCAGCAGAGCGATGCTGTCCAGCAGAGCGATGCTGTCCAGCAGAGCGATGCTGTCCAGCAGAGCGATGGTGTCCAGCAGAGCGATGGTGTCCAGCAGAGCGATGCTGTCCAGCAGAGCGATGCTGTCCAGCAGAGCGATGCTGTCCAGCCGAGCGATGGCAGCGCTGTGCGACGCAGCTCCCTTCAACTGTTCTGAACAGTAGGGATGACTGAAGTGACACGTTACATTTTAAGGATGTAGCGACCTGTTTTTGGTCGTTTTCTATCACAGTTTCATTGTTGTCTGGAGCTGCAGAGAACACCAGTCGTCAATCCCAAATGTTCCTTCCTGATGACTCATCTCTCGGTCACTCTGTCACTGTCACTCTCTCTGTCACTCTCTCTCTGTCACTCTCTCTCTGTCACTGTCTGTCTCTGTCTGTCACTGTCTGTCACTGTCTGTCACTGTCTGTCACTGTCTGTCACTGTCTGTCACTTCCTGTATCTGGGGTCAGGTGGCTGAGCGGTTAGGGAATCGGGCTAGTAATCAGAAGGTTGCCGGTTCGACTCCTGGCTGCCACAAATGACGTTGTGTCCTTGGGCAAGGCACTTCACCCTACTTGCCTCGGGGGAATGTCCCTGTACTTACTGTAAGTCTCTGTCAGTGGGGATCCGCTGACGGATGGCTCCCGTCCTCCAAGGAGCTCTCACTCAGCCAGGGTGACATCACTACACACGAAGGCCTGTCACACTGACTCATAACCTGCCTCATGGAAGGGGGTGGGGGGGGGGGGGTAGGAAAGGAGAGAGTGGAAAAAGCCCTTCTTCACAAACCACAGAGGTGTTATGAAGGTTTTCACCTCTGTGCCGCGTTCCGGCCTTCACATCTGGCGAGGAGCTCAAGTTCTGGCACATCTTCTGGTAACATGGCTTTACCACCGGGGAATGTGAGCCACAGAGAAACACCCGGGGTCCCGAGGGCTCCCCACCAGAGCCCGGGCTGTTAGCGCTGGTGCAGACTAGCTCCACACTGTCCAGACCTCACCTACGCCTGCCCCCACACAGACGCCCCTGAGCTATGGTCCCAGAACACACCACTTGGTCTCTTATCTCTCGGTGTCTGTGAGAGAGCATGTATTCTGTGGGTGTATCGAATTGTCTCATGTTGTGTAACAGCCATCCAGACAGCTAGCCAGACGTGCAGTGTGTAATGTGATTTGTAGGGAGTGAAACCTTGAGGGGGAGGGGGGGGGGGGGATCAGGCTGTGTGCGTGAGATGGCCCAGAGGGTGTTGTAGCGACGGTGTGAACGTCTGACTCGACCGACTGATCCGAAGTGAAAAGGGGGCGGGGCTGGAGAGGTGACATCATCGCGGGTCACAGACAAGAGCAGGTGTTACAGGCCCCGCCCCCTCAGAGGGCAGGGCTGCACGCACACCTCAGCTTAACACCTCCACACCTCTCTCTGCCTCCACTCTCAACCCTGCTTCTGTACGCTGCTCCTGTGAGGAACACAGCTGGAAACCGACCCGCTCTGTGTCTGTGTGTGTGTTCACCAGGTAGCCGGGGAGTACAAGTACCACCCAGAGTGCTTTGTGTGTCTGAGCTGCAAGGTGGTGATCGAGGACAGGGACACGTACGCTCTGGTGGAACGCTCCAAACTCTACTGGTGAGACACCCAACTGGAGATGCTGCTGCTGCTGCTGTTGTTGCTGCTCTTGTTGTTGCTGCTGCTTGTCATTTCTGGTTTATAAACGCCTGAGAAAAATGTGTGTCTGTTGTGTTAAGATGTGGATGTTTATTTGGGGTAAGTTGTGAGACATGAAGGCATTGTGGCATCTTTTTCTCATCTTTCAAATCCAAACCCTGACCTCCCTCCTCTCTCCTCTCTCCAGTGGGAAGTGCTACAAGCAGGTGGTGCTAACGCCCATGTTGGAGAAGCCAGAGTCCCTGCCCCACACGGTCACTCTGCTGTCCATGCCCTCGGCCACTAACGGCCAGCGGGGGTTCTCTGTATCCCTGGTGGGGGACTCGGGCGCTGGGACGGCCAGCCTGCAGGTCAAAGAGTGAGTGGGGGAGGGTGGAGGGTTGGGAGGGTGGGGTGGAGGATGGAGGATGGTGAGGGAGGGTAGGGGGGTGGGGTGGAGGATGGAGTATGGTGAGGGAGGGTAGGGGGGTGGGGTGGAGGATGGAGTATGGTGAGGGAGGGTAGGGGGGTGGAGGGAGGGGTGGAGGATGGAGTATGGTGAGGGAGGGTAGGGGGGTGGAGGGGGTGTAGCTGCCTTATGTAAGACTTGTGATTACAGGTTGGCGTGATGACAGGGAGCAGATGTTAGGAACAGATGTTCGTATCGCTGACTGCGCGGCTCGTGGGTCTCCCCTGCCTCTGACCTCTGTCCTCTTCCAGGGTCCGAGGGATGCACATCAGCCCGGAGGTTCGCAACGCCATCCACGTTGGCGACAGGATCCTGGAGATCAATGGACTTCCTGTCGGAAACTTGATGGAGGATGAGGTGGGTTCTTTGCGGCTGCCGGCCGGCCGCCGGTCGCTCGCGAAAACGGATCGTATCTCTGCGGGAGCTCCCCAGCGGTGTTCGATCAGCGCTGCACATAAATACACGACAATGTTGGGGGAACATGTGACGGGTGCATTCCGTCCGTTCCTCCCGTCGTGAGCGCATTCCTCCGCTGGGAGAGGGCGCTCTCTGGAAGCTCTCTGGAAGCTCTCCAGCGCAGTCTCACCTTAAAACTGAGTTTGATGAATGCTCTGCATTCCAGCATTCATTCACAAGTCAGCTTTAACCTTCCTGTTTACCCTCAAGCTGCTTTCCAATCACAGTTCAGCAGGCTAGATTTATGTTGTGGAACTAGCCAGTTCTGGGTTGTCATTAACCTGTTATGATTGGAGTCCTGCCTATCTCCATGTTATTCCAATCCCTGGTCCTCCTATGATAGTCTGGACATGTTTTTTTTTTCTTTTCAAGGGCGCAAAAAAAAAGTGTCAGTTTGAGCTGATTTATGATTGGTCCTTCGCAGGTGGATGACCTCATCCATCGGACCAGTCAGACGCTGCAGCTGCTGATCGAGTACGACCCCGTCCGGCAGCGATTAGACCAGCTCAGGCTAGGCTCCTCCCACAACCGTCTGGGCGTGCCCGCCACCTCACGCATGCGCCTGTCCTCTCCGCCGGACGGCGTCCTGGAGCGGGCGGACGAGGTGGACGACAGCTCTCTGAAGAGACGCTCTCTGAGGTACGGCGCCATCAGCCAATCACGGCACGCCCCGCCCACCAGATACGAGGAGGGGAAAAACGGTCTACTTCCTGTGCTGTCGTGTCGTGTGTGTGGTTTCCTGCCCGGCTGATGTCACTTCCTCCTCTGGTTTGCAGACGCAGCAACAGCATCTGTAAGTCCCCGGGCCCCACCTCCCCCAGGGCACAACACTTCCTGTCGCGGGACATCGGGCGCTCCGAGTCGCTGCGCTCCTCCAGCAGCTGCTCCCATCGGATCTTCCGCCCCTGTGACCTCATCCACGGAGAGGTGCTGGGGAAGGGCTTCTTCGGCCAGGCCATCAAGGTCAGCTCACACACACACACACACACACACACAGCCACCCGTCGGTCTGTGTCTCACACACTGCCAGCGTAGTTTGTCTTGGCTCACCCAGACCTGCTCCTGGACAGCAGACCCACCAAAGCAGAATGTTTCTGACCCGGATCTCAGTTCAACCCCCAGCCAGCCAGGCAGACACACACACACACACACACACACACACACACCCTCAGCTGAGCTCTGGTCCTCTCCCTGCTCTCCTCCAGGTGACCCACAAGGCCACAGGAGAGGTGATGGTGATGAAGGAGCTGATTCGCTGCGACGAGGAGACTCAGAAGACCTTTCTGAAGGAGGTGGGTAGTCCAGCAGGGTTTGTCCAGCCGGGGTCTGAACAGCCAGCCTGTCTCCAGAAAGACCTCACACACGCCCCAGCTGGACGTGGGGTACCTCAAGTCTGAAGGGGGGGGGGGGGGGGGGGGTGCTTTTGATTCCAGCTCGGATAAAGCGTTTCCCAAATGTGGAAAATGTTACGAGAGATTATGCGGTTTGGTTTGAAATAATAAATGTGGACTTAAGATTCTGTTCTTTTTTTTTAAAGATTTAAATCTACTTGTTTTGGGTCTCCCTCTCTCTCTGTCTCTGTCTCTCTCTCTCCGCTCCAGGTCAAAGTCATGAGGTGCCTCGACCATCCCCACGTTTTGAAGTTCATCGGCGTCCTCTATAAGGACAAGAGGCTGAATCTAATAACTGAATTCATCGAAGGAGGCACACTGAAGGATTTTATTAGAGACATGGTGCGTAGAGAATACTTACTTCACTTAACCCGCCTCCCCAGGTCCTGAAATATCCTTGCGTGGGTCTAAGGGCCTGCTGTTTACCAGCGGACCCTGTGTGGGAAGGCCTGGACCTGGGGTAACCTAGGCACAAGAAGCCCCATGGCTCCAGGGTGGCCCTGGCTTGCATGTTAACCAGCAGTGGCCAGGGAGTGAATGTAGCAAACATTCCCAGGGTTTTTTGAAGAGGTTGTTGTTGCTGTGTGTTGATAGATTCCTCCTAGCCAATGGGACGTTGCTCTGCTAGAGCACTCGGTCTCTCCTTAGCTCTGTGGGCTGATCTAATATACCCTGTTGATGGGCCTCACTTGTTGGTTATTGTTCATGTTCAGGGTCTGTGCTGTACTTTTTTTTTTTACTTTTTTTTTATAACAATCAGGTTTGCATGCATACAGACACACAAATTTATGAGACATTCTGTGTTAATAAGTGTGTGTGTGTTAATAAGTGTGTGAGCATCAACACTAGTCAGGGTCCCACCTATTCATGACTTGTTTGCTTGTTCCTCTGGGTTTTGACAGGACCAGTTTCCATGGGAACAGAGGGTGAGCTTTGCAAAGAGCATCGCTTCTGGAATGGTGAGTTCCAGAGAACGTTCCCATTGGTTGATGGGACCTTCCCTCCCCCCCCCCCTGTAGACACTAGCTTCCCTGTGTTCTGGGGGTCTATGGAGCACTTGAACAACAGGCTTAAAGGGCCGGCGCACTCAATCAACTCCAACTGTCCTGTGTGCCTGTGTTTCATTAGCGCCCCCTCCTCTCCCCTCTTTGTTTATTATCTCATGGAAACATCACGTCCCCCTACTGGCTGGTTCTGATGGGGGCGGGGAGGGGGAGGGGGAGGGGGGGGGGGTCGTAGGGCTGGCGCCGGCGACACGAGAGAGACCCCCCCTGTGCTGTTGCCGTGGCGATTAGCCCCATGGTTACTGTAGTCCATAGTCCCTTTCTTCACGCTCTTCAATCTCTCATCTCAGCCCCCCTCGTTATCTAGGCACCACATGTAAAGCAGGATCTCAAGATGATGTGTTAAATTAATCTCTGTCTCTCTCTCCCTCCCCTCCAGACATATCTTCATTCAATGAGCATCATCCACAGAGATCTCAACTCCCACAACTGCCTAATTAAACTGGTAGGTGTCTTCACTGGGAGAACGGAGGGAGGAGCAGAATGGGACCCCTCCTTTTCTCACAGCTACACTGATTCAACAGCTTCCAAGTAACTGCTGAGGGGAGTGCTGGTGTGCTGAACAGGGCAGCACTGCAGGGCTCAGTGAGTAACTGCTGAGGGGAGTGCTGGTGTGCTGAACAGGGCAGCACCGCAGGCTAACTGCTGAGGGGAGTGCTGGTGTGCTGAACAGGGCAGCACTGCAGGGCTCAGAGGGGTGTGAGCTGGCTCGCTCTGTGTGTTTGATGAGAGAGTGACAGGGGGAGCCACCCTTCTTTGTGACCAGGCCAAGTCCTGTCTGAGCCTGCCAGACACGGGCTGTGTTGCTGCAACAAGCCCCACATCTCACAACAACACGCAGGGTGAGCCAGAGCTGAGAGAGGCCATGCTGTGGTACGCTCAGCCTCAGCAAGTCTCTGCCTGTCAGCTTCAGCGACGTACGGGGGAAAGGTGGCGGGGGGGATTCGAACCATGCAACCTCTCGATCTACTGTCAGATTCTCTACCCACTGGGCTAAACCCCTCGGTCTGACCCGGGAAGGAGCCGTCCCTGATTCTGTTGACCTCTGACCTTCTGGTGGTCTCCAGGACAACACGGTGGTGGTGGCGGACTTCGGGCTGTCGCGGCTCGTCGTGGAGGAGAAGGTGAAGCACCCGCCTCCGGAGAAAAGCACCAATAAGAAGAGGGTGTTCAGGCGCATCGACCGCAAGAAGCGCTACACGGTGGTGGGGAACCCCTACTGGATGGCCCCCGAGATGCTGAATGGTGAGAGGGGAGGAGAGGAGAGGAGCATTTGGGGGAATAAGGGGGCGGGGGTTGGGGGTTGATAGTCATCGCTCAACTCATTCTGCTCTTCCTCCAGGTAAACGCTACGATGAGAAAGTGGACATCTTCTCCTTCGGGATCGTGCTCTGCGAGGTGAGAATGTGCTTGTTTGTGACGAGGGTCCATCTTTAATGTCTGGATTCAGACTGCTTTGCCCGCGGTGTTGGGGAGCTGTGCGTTCTAAACTCCCGTCTGTCTCAGATCATCGGGCAGGTGAATGCAGACCCAGAGTGCCTTCCCAGAACCCTGGACTTCGGCCTGAACGTGGAGAAGTTCATGGAGAAGTTTCTGCCTGACGACTGCCCGCCTGCTTTCTTCCCATTGGCTGTGGCTTGTTGTGATCTGATTCCAGAAAACCGGTAGGTTCACTGGAAACTAAATGGTAGTTTAACGGACTTAAAGCAACAATAGGTAGCGTTATTAAATATATTCAGGTATGAAAAAACAGCCTATTCTTGTCTTCGGTGCTTTCAGCTCAATTTTGATTGACAGCCGCATCACAAAATAAGCCAAGCAGGAAAGCCCGCCTCGTTGAAGGCGATTGGCTGGAAAAGTGCTGGAACATAATTGACTGGAAAGTAAAAGGCCGCTCCAAATGAATGTTTACAGCAGAACCACAGGACCCTTAGAGGGAGAGCGCGTCATCTCTCCCCTGGAGACGGTATCCAGGCAGCCAGCGCTCAGATATCATCTCTCCCTCCTCCAGGGACACGCTCCCCCTGCCAGACCACTTCCCCGTGTTCCCCTCAGTCTGCCTGGCCTCTAACCTCTACTTACCCCCTCCCCCCCCACCCTGTTATTCCTCCCCCTGTCACCCCCCCCCCTCTCTCTCTGTATCTCTCTCTCTGTGTCTCTCTCTCTCTCTGTCTCTCTGTCTCTCTCTCTGTCTCTCCTGTCTCCCTCCCCTGCTCCCCCCAGGCCTGCCTTCCAGAAGCTGGAGGACTGTTTCGTGGCTCTGGCCCTCAGCCAAGAGATGGGCATCCCTCTTCCGGCGGAGCTGGACGAGCTGCAGCAGAGCCTGTCCCGCCTGCACCCTCCCAGAGACGAGTCCCCGGCCCCGAGCCCCACACCAGCGCCCCCTGCAGGCTCCAGCCCAGCCGACACCTAGCCCCTGGCGCAGCCCCCCGCCCCCCTCTCTCAGCCCCTCCAGAGGCCCTCCTGGGGGGAGGCAGGCAGGGGAGAGGAGAGGGGGGAGATTGACTGGACTGTTTTTTTATTTTTTTTTATAACCTGGATAACCTGAGCAGTCTGGATCTGGCTCCTCTTCCTGTGTGGTCATGTGACACGTGTGAAGTGGAGATAAGGGGAGGAGCCACATTTCAAATAAAGACTATGGGGAACTTACCTGGAAGCATTTCTCCCCCCCCCCCCCCCCCCCCCCACCCCCCACAATCTCCCCTCTACTTTTACCCCCCAAAAGTGCACACCAGGAAATGCAAGGTCTTCCACATCTGGTCTCTGTTTACTCCTGAAGTCATGTGGCTCTGTCGCTGTTTAGAGAAGATGACTCCCTGTTGAGAGGGTGCGACCTGGTGCTCCTGGTATCAGGCCTCATGAGGAAGCCATGTTGTTTTGGTCTTCCCTCCCCCCCCTCCACATCTCCACGCTCAGGCTTGAAGCGATGCACTACATGCTACGTGTTGAATGTGGAGATCCGTTCCTGCCTATGGTGAAACTGAGAGGTTCTTCCATATCACCGTGAGCAGGGAAAAGGAGTGAGTCTGGCTGAGTTGACGTGTTGGAGTGAGTTTAGGACAGGGCTGTGGAGGGAGAGAGAGAGAGGCATGTGGCTACACTACAGCGGGGTGCGAGGAGAGCGAACACCGACGTTACGCTGTGGGAAAACACCTTGCTGCGGAGCTTCTTCAGGAATAAGGGAGACTCGGAAGCTTAAACCGACCTTCATCTTGAAATGTTACTGATCATAGATGTTTGGTTAGAGCAACACAAACTCACTACCACTGGTTGTGTTACTACAGTAAGTGCACTCACCTTTTTTACTTGCCGGTGGACCACGCAAAATAAATCATTTTGTATTATAAGGCTTTAACTGACACAGAGTTACTGACGAATTATGTACAAATACATCACACTAGCTGAATGTTTTCCAGTGAATTTAACTATTTCAATGAAGATTTTTAGTATTTGATTAAATGAAACGGTAATTATCAAGTGTTGATTAAAAGTGTTGTTAGAATGCGAGGTGACATTGGTGCAACATCATAACAGATCTCCGTGTTGCAGCTGCTGAACAATTTCGCCTGGTTTCTCCACCCTCGCTAAAAGTGACCTGTACAAATAGAACTGGATTATATATATTTGTATCAATTTTGCTGTAAGAAATGTATAGAAATGTAAATAATATGCCCGTATAAGATGGCATTTTCTTATGGGAATCAAGGATTTGAAGACGTTTTGTAGAATGATTTACAACTTTCCATTTTTTCGTTTTCTTTGCTAGCATCGTGTTCTAAGGTACTGACTACAAGTTTTAACCACTATTGCTTGTATCATCCTAGCGTTTCATGAATAAAACGATCAAAACGTGCTAATTTGTCTTTCTGGTGTTCATTTGTGGACCAAAACGCCTATATGGGTGCTCTGGTGGCCAACTGGTTAAGTGCGCCACTGATGGGTGCAGTTCCGTACGCTACCACAGGGTTGCGCTAGCACACCATATTGCCAACGCGGTAATGGTTCCTCACGAGTCTGTTCTTTAAACAGGGCTGAAGATGAGTGAATAACCTCAGTATAATTTTAAAGATACAATGACTCTTTTTGATCAGCTTTATTTCTTTGTCACAGCAGTAAAATCTGCCAAACATACAAATACAAAAACTTTTTTCAAGAAACCGAACTTAAATCCATTGCAAAAGGTCAATCAAATATTTACAGTAAGCAAAAAAAAGATGACTAAACAAAATTACCAGTAATGCAGATCAAGTAACTTTTAAAGTGAATCACCCCAAAATGACCATTTGAAGTGACATTGCAATAGTAGCACAGAAATAGGATATACTTAATTTACTAGATTGTAAATTTTAGTAAATGATTAATGGGCTGATGACATTCATTATCTCTAATTTTCTCTGTGCTATCAGCAGTAACTACCATCGCATCACATTCTGAATCTTCCATATTTCTCCCTCAATGTGTCCCAAAATATGGTTCACATAATTCAATGGTCCAAATCAAATCTAAGCTCCAGGCTTCGTAGACAGTCTGGCTCCATTGTACTGTGCGTAGAACCGGTTCTGTCCGGTTCTCACCGGACGACTGTGCTCGACCGAGTCCCGGCAGTTCTGAGTACGGCCTGTCTTCTCAGGTTCACACTCGCACACACACACACACACACCTCCCTTTGTCCTGTCTGCTTAACCTGTGGAAGCCGGAGGTTTGGACTCCCTCCAGTGCTGGCTTCACCCCAGGGAGGGCCAGGGTCAGAGGCATCGTCACAGGGTCAGACTGGGCGACCTTTAACTGTCCCTTCCAGACCAGCGTCACCTCAGAACCCCTCACACTGCTATGATACAGCTCACCCAACAAGTAACACTGGCTTTCCAGCACAAGAGCTCTCTGGTCTTTCCTAAGGACATTAGACCCTGACTCCTGTCCCAGGGGGAGCCGTGAGGAGAGACGCACCTCCACGTCATGCCCTTGTATCGTGGAACGCCTCCGAGTGTAATCTTATAATTACATAAGTCAAAACACTAGAAAAGGCTGTGGATACCTTCTTAACACAGACAGCCATTCTCTGAAAATCACAACCCAGTATAAACAACAATTGATGCTAATCCCCATTCACAAGACATTCAAACCAGCTACAAGAGAAACAGGTTTGCCCAGCATCAAGTTATCATATATATATCGAACAGTTCAACGTGCACCCCAGACATGCACTTTTGTACACACCCATCTCTCTCCTTCCCCCACAACGGCTTCTCGCCGCGTGTCACTTCCTGTTCGTGACAAGCCCGCCATGACATGCAGGATATCGTAGCGACACAGACGTCAGTTCAGTCTTTGGAGCTCCCCTTCTCCTCACAGCTCGGTAAAACAGGGGGTCTAAGAGGGCAGAGAGAGAGGAGGGGGCGGGGGTGGATTGGTTTTGGTCCTCGTCACGGTCCGTTCTGCGACACCATGGGGGGGTCTACGCTCCGGGGGTGCCCGCGGAGGCCATGAGGGGGTCTCCGCCCTCCTCCACGCCCCCGTCCTGGCCGGGGGTGGTGTCTCCGGCCGTGATCACGATTGTGTTCTCGTCCATCAGCTCGCAGGTGGGGTTGGAGAAGGCGGACAGCGGCAGGGTGATGCGCTGCATCTCCCGCTCGTACACACGCTGCTCGTGGTGCTTCTTCAGGTCGCGACCCCTGCAGGAGAACACACAGGTCAGACCCAGCGGACAGAGAGAAGGACAGAGATAAAGAAAGAGAGTGACAGACACATTGATACAACAGATATCGATAGAGTGGTGTATCAGATGGCACAGATAACATTTAAAACGTTTTACACAGTTTGGATAGAAGCTGTTAGATTACTGGAGACAGATGAGGGAGGGGTTGAGGTCAGGCGAAGAGAGGGGTAACAGGGTTCAGGGCTGGTCCCAAGGAGCCAGTATGAAGCAGTCAGATTATCGATGAAATAAATCTCCTTTAAACCTCCAGATATCCCCCTGTAGCAACTGCCGTCTCACTCAGATTAGGATTTCTATTTCTGTCTGTAGAGGCAGGGGGTGGAACGCAGTGATGACTCATGGTTAACTGGAGAACGGTATTGATGTGGGTTTTTGTAAGGAGATATAGGCAGGACATGTAGAGAGGGGGGGTGACATGTAGGAAAACACTGCATGTCAGCTTTCCCAGTGAGCCTCCAGGTGCCCCAGGAGAGTGTTATTTTAACAGCGGTAGTGTCCCAGGAGCAGAGTAACAGGATAGGCTGGAGGCTGTGAGTGCCAGCTGGCTCAGGCCCAGACAGGTGAGGTAGTGACGGGGTCAGGTGACAGCTGTGTCACAGGAGGAGCCTAGCTGGTCCAGGTCAGGTAACTGAAGGGGTGAGGTCTGCTAACTGCTGCAGCAGTGCCAGCATGACACTGTTGGACGGGGGCTTTGGCCTTCCTGCCTTCTTTCCTGCCTGCCTGTGTAGGCCTGCCTCCCTGCCTGCCTGCCTGCCAGCCTGCCTGCCTGCCAGCCTGCCTGCCTGCCTGCCTGCCTGCCAGCCTGCCTGCCTGCCTGCCTGCCTGCCTGCCAGCCTGCCTGCCTGCCTGCCTGCCTGCCTGCCTGCCTGCCTGCCTCCCTAACCGCCTGCTACCATGCGGCATGTTACGCAACTGTGTTCCACTCCGCTACACCCCGCATGATCCCACATTCGTGGGGTCCCCCCCCTTTCACTGCAGACGCCCCCCCAGTGACCTCTACACGCAGGAGGGGCTGTGGACGAGGGCATGAGGGCATAAAGGGCGGGACTTCAGGCCTTCAGCCTGGAACCCAAGCTGCTGCAGCGCTCATTAACAAAGAGCTCCTTCAGGTTAGGTAACATCGACAGGCCCAGCTAATCAGATTTGATAGCCAAAAATAAATCTCATTCCCAGAGGCATCTGGCCTGCTGCCAGATGCTTCTGGAGAGGGGGACTCTGTCTCTCTCTCTCTCTCTCTCTCTCCATCCCTCTATCTCCCTTTCTTTGTATCCCTTCTCTTTCTCTCTCTCTGCTACACTGCAGTGGATGTGCTAACGCCTGCACTCTCAGCCCCCTTCCAGGAGCATCCTAAAGTAACCCTGCTGCTGCTGTAGTGTGTGTCTGCCCCCCCGCCACCGCCCCCCCACCCCCCCCCTGGGGGCGTCACACGCTGCCTGACCACACGTGAGGGGCCGGGGAGGAACGCCACCTGATGCCTTGAAGTCGCCACACACATGTGCATATGCTCAAATGAAAACGCAGACACACACACACACACTGTACTGACCTCTTATAGAAGTACCCCACGCTGATGCCCACCCCGAGCACGATGATGAGGCCCATCATGAGGATGCCCAGCACGTAGCCTGAGGAGCAAAAGGAAACAGTGACCATCCCGGGAGAGCGGCCGGTGTGTGCTGCAGGTCCAGGAAGTGAGGAGGTCCAGGAAGTGAGGAGGTCCAGGAAGTGAGGTCAGGACGTACCCAGAGTGCCGAGGTCCTTCTTCTTCGTTGGTCCGGTGCGTACGCGCTGGCTGATGCCCATGACGGGCTGGACAGCAGCCCCTTCTCCCTGGCCGGGGGCAGGCCGGCCGGGGGCAGGCTGGATGGGGGCAGGCTGGATGGGGGCAGGCTGGCTGGGGGCAGGCTGGCTGGGGGCAGGCCGGCCGGGGGCAGGCTGGATGGGGGCAGGCTGGCTGGGGGCAGGCTGGCTGGGGGCAGGCTCGGCCTCTGAACCAGCCTCGGCCTTTGAAAGCACTGCTTGTTCTGTACGGACAAGAAGAGCATAACCGATATTGAAAATCCAGCATCCAAATATTGACTTGACTATTTCTGGAACCAATATCAGGTTTTCTTCACCACTTATTATTATTTTTTATCATAGAGCCAACTGCTGTGATCATTTCTGCATCAGCGGCCAGTGAGCTTAAGTGCCATGACAAGCACTATATTATACGGCTGAAATGGACTGACTAATCAATGCATTGATCCAACTCGAGGGGGAAAACACAAAGGAAAGTAAGGAGGACATGTTGGAGCAGACCACATGGTCTCCAGAGCACATGGTCTCCAGACAGTCTCTCCTGTGGTCAGGTTCACCCTCTCTGCCTCTGAGGTCATGCCGGCAGACACAGAGAGTCCTGGGAACAAGCTGCACTCAGTCATCATCGAAAACCGAATCGAAATCTAATCAAAAGTTTTAAAGTATTGGGGAGCAGCATTGCACGTGAGCTGTCGTTCGCACGAGACAGGATGTCCACATCTGCTCCTGCTCAGACAAGCAGCCAGACCAACCCTCCTCCCCCACACAAAAGTTGTTTACCAAGTCTGTTCAAGTTGAAGGGCGTGGCTCATAACCAGCAGTAACCAATCACGGGCTGTCTCCATGGCATGAGAGCGACTCTCTACCAATGGGTGGAGGTGAATGGCGGGGCCTTCACCTCCAGCAGTCTGCTGCTAACAGCACATGGCTCTTTAAACCTACACCCCTGCAGGAACCAGATTCCAGGCCCTTGTTGTTGTTCAACTTGGTCTGTCTCCACGGACAATAAGGAAGCTAAAGGTCAAAACCCCAGGAAACACAGCAGATTAGCTCTGAGAAACTGACCTAGATCCCCCCCTCCACCTCCCCCAGCCTCCAACGAGGGCATCTTCTGAATGTTTTATCAGAACTCTCAACTGAATGTGGAAATTGTTTTAGTTTTATGACGGAAAATAGTCTTGGATAACGCATAACTGTAAACTCCCATGTGACTATATCTGTGCTTGGAACACATCCAAAATGTCAAGACTAGTTGAGACCTAGTTTAGAGGAGAAAGACAAGATGGCTTCTTGGTCTGAGAGGACATTCCCTTCATACCGCCTTCCCTCCCCGGACTCTCTCGTCAACGTGAGCAACATCGTTTACACACAGAGAAATGTCTCTTTCAAATATTTACAGGACTTGTCGCCTCCTAGCCCTGAGATTGATCTAATCCCAGCAGTGAGCTTGCAGCTCCTGGGGCAAAGCCAACACCAGGAAGCAACCGACTGTTTCTAAAGTCCGTCCTGGGATCCCCTCCCAGGAAGAGGACATTTTATGTCCAATTAAGTACATTTTTGACATTTTTTTCAGTAGCATCTTCGCCCTGCGGTCACCTCAAGTCTCTCCAGTGTATCTGTGTCTGTGTTTGTTGTGCGCGACTGGGAAGGCGAAAGCTAAATTGTACCTTCGCAGGGTTGGAGGGCACAGGAGAGTCTGTGGATCTGTGCGTCCGGGCTGGACACGTAACACCAGGGCTGACTGGACACGTCAGGGTTACGGCAGTAGTTATGGTCTCCAACACCTGCAGAGACAGAATACAAAAAAACACATTAATGTGTCTGTGACTCTTCTGTCATGGAGGAAGGCTGTCTGGTTTGTCCTGGTGTCTGGGTACACAGGAACAGATTCATTAATCTTTTACACTGCTTTATCACGGTAGAATTGATAAGAAGCAATGCACACAAAGGAAATGTGTAGAATGTATGTGTTTTTTACCCACATGGATTCAAATCTAATCTGTGTACTGTGGGCGTTATTCCATCCAGTGCACAAATATTTTTCATTATGCATACCAGTTAATCAAATTCGATATTGGATTTAAATGCCACATTCAAACCATGTCTGGTATTTTCAAAGCTTCTCTTTCATGATGTCCTTGAGTTCTAGACTATTTGTTGCACATGTAAAAAAAAAAAGTTTAACCCAACAGACGGGTTCACAGAGATGAAAACAGGACACGACTCAAGTCCCTAAAGCTAACGGACAGATTGTCTGGATTTTGTATTTAAATCGTCAACTTGATCGAACTGAACAGATATTAAGATAAGTCACATCTTGTTTGACAAATAAGACTTGATCCAAATTCAAAGCCGTGTCAATGTGTTTACCATGTTCAGAGTCAGAGCGGCTTGTAACATCATAGTCTCTGGTTGTGTTGGTCCAGTTCAGACAGGTTTGTCCCGTGTAAGCGCTGCTTTTTTCACCTCTGTAGTCCTCCCCGCTGGCGGTGATGCAGTCTGGAGAGGAAAAGCAGGCCCGGGGAAATGAAAAACACACGATGGAAAATACAAATATAACCACAAATTCTACTACTACATATTTAAACGAAATATAGTTTTATATAGCTACAGTTGCTGATTTTTTTTTTTTTTTAAGCAAACTTCTTTTTTATTCAGATCTGATGCGGTTCATGAATAAAGGGCGATCAAGTTGTTTAAAAAATATATTCTTTAGGATGTTTTGGGAGTTTAACTAAAACATGTCAAGTTATATCCGGTTATATCCAGTTATTTGATTCAATAGACATGAAACACAAACTACGTGAACATCTGTTTTTATTCACAACATTTGACCTATCGAATAAAAATATGATTTGAAAAAGTAAAAAAAATTAAAGTAGGCTAATGCTCAGTATCGTATCTTATTACCTTTAATTGTGCTGTCGACCACCACTGCAACGCTCAGCAAAACAAAGTGCAATGAGAAAAGCATCTTGCTAAGTTTACTGGGTGAAGAAACAAATCGAAACATAGTGCACGAACGATTTTTAAAAAATGCTCCAAAGAAATAGACTATTTTTGCGAAAAACAGAAGAGCCTATGCTGAATAGTTCAGTCAAACTGCTCCCCTCGCTGAAGTCCAGCCGTTGTTATTGTCGAAGAGAAGAACGATTCCAGTTTTCTTCGTAAACAGCCTCTCTCTGAGAAGGAACTCCCTCTGCAGTAGCGGAGCCGCCGCCGTCTTCAAGGTCCTAGAACACGCTCACCTCACTACTGACTGAACGCAAATAGAGCCGCATCTATATAGATGTTGTCCCATTTTTTGGGGGTCAATATACCACCTACTTTTCTGTTGTAATCTACAAAAGATATTTTGCTGTCCGTCTGTTTTGATGAAGATCTCTAGCCTCAAACAGCATAATTGTTAACAACACACACCACAAAGCAATGATGAAATTAAAAGAAAAAGCTGAAAAGACTGTGACACTGAAGAACATTCTGGAATTGCACGTTTGTTCCAGAATTAACTGGACTCATAAATGCCAACATGAAACACGTTCCTCGAAAATAATTGCCACACTGCCCTCATTTGCTTAAAACACACTGCTTGCTTAAAACACACTGCTTTTGCACTGCACCACAACATGGTATCTTGTACATTTGTATTTTTTGTAATATTTGTATTTTTGTATTTTTATATTGTAATTTACGGCAACTTATATTTATCCCACTTAGTACTGCTAGTTTATGTACCCTTAGTATAGTTAGTCCACATATTTAAATTTTAGGTATATGTTTATTGTATGCACCTTCCTGCCAAAGCAAATTCCTTGTCTGTGCAAACTTTCATGGCGAATAAATCCCTTTCTGATTCTGATTCTGATTTCATTCCCTTTCAAAACAACAGTTTAACATTAGAGAATGTGAGGGCAAGTACTGAACCTCACAGCACTGTACAAACACTAACCTGTTATCTAACTAGTTAACAGCCTATTTATATGGCAAAATAATTACCCCTCAAATATTTTGACACAGGTGTGTGTTACTGACAAAAAACGCACCCATCCTTGCCTTCTCATATTCATCAACATCTCACATCAACCGTTTCTAAATCCACCCGTGGTCTTGGTCAGGGACCCATGTTGACATCCCTGATGGAGCAGGCCTCTGAGGGACCAGGGCAGCGGGTAATCACAAGCCCCTCTGTGGGCCCAGGCAGCTGGCTGCTTACAGGGGAGAGGCCCCTGTCATTGTCTGCTGACCCCAGAGGGCCACAGGCCCACGGGGCAGTGCATGACTCGGTGTTAACTTTTTACGATTTTCAAACAAATGGCTGCTCTGCTGTCAGAAAATTCCTAACACAAACACCCTCTCCCTCTCGCACTCTCTGTCCTGTTCTGAAAGCACAGGTGCTTTGTGCCCCGTGACACGCGACGCTCCCTGTTTCTTTGTGATACAAGCTCAACAAGTACAAGGCAGTACACTCCAATTATCTCTACACTGCAAACATAACATTCTGCTGCCATAACATAGTCAGACAATATTATGTGACGAACCACTGGTTTTCTGTTTCTACATATCAGTTTTCCTAACCACTTACAACGTATTCATTTAGCAAACACTTTTATTTAGAACATTTCCCTTACACACCAGTTTAACAGCTTTGACATCAGTGGGGAAAGGCAGCATCTTTTGTTCCCTAATGGAGTAAACAGCTAGGTCCTATCTTGGCATGCTCAGATAGAGTAAACAGCTAGCTGCTAGCTTGGTGTGCCCTGATAGAGTAAACAGCTAGCTGCTAGCTTGGCCTTCTTCCCAGTGGATAATCATTCCATTCGCTGGACACAGAAGTACTAAAAGCCTGTCGGTTGTCTCCAGGTAACCGAGGACGCTCAGGGAATGTGAACGAACGCTCCAGTCAGGCCAGATGGTCAGCACAGGAAACCAGGCCACAGTTCAGGAAGCACAGTTCCCTCACTGGACCAGCCCAGCTTTTCCTCTCTTAATGATCTACCAAGTTTCCACTGGGGAAAAAAACATGTTGGCACGCCTTAAGAGGCAAATGAAAAACACAGAAATCATAGGAGTAATGAAACACTTCCAGATTAAGTTTTTAGGTCAGTAATCATCGATTTTCAAAAGAAGATATCACTGGTTGTTTTTGACGATAATACTGTATCTGTACAAAAGTTTACTTGTGTTTGCAAAGCACACCTTCCAACGTAACTGGATGTGGCGGAACATGGTTGTTGGACTGGTTGCTGTTTGTGCACGATTCTCTCCTGAGAGAAAGGTTTTGCACAGGCTATAGTTCAAGGCATGTCTAAATCCGTCAGGATTAGACACCATCTCTGCCTATGTATTGTGCCAATATCTAAGATGTCTTCGGGAACATGTAAGCCTATTTATGAATCATTTATACAAATCTTATATCATAAAGCGTTGCATAAAATGCCTGAAGGCGATTTATGAGTAGAAAAGCACCAGCAATTAAAAAAGTAAAAATACAGAAGACATGTTTCATTATATAAATCATGTAAATGTTATTCAATACATAGTAAGTCAAAACAGGCCCAGTGTCTACAAACATAATTACATTTAAGAACAACAACATTAAAAACCATGGAAGTGATGTCACAAAGTGGAAAGACAATGAGCTGGTGACAGGAAACACGAGAATCCCCCTGTGAGGTCAGACAACACAAGCCCTTGTTTTCTTACACCAATCAAAACTCTCTTTGTCCACAGACCACCACATTAACTCTGAGGTCATCTAAACCGTCTTTCCAACAAGCAAATCAGTCAAACCATCGTCCGGACCAGACGGCACATCTTTAATCGGCCGGACGTTTTATCACATGTTCATTCGTATCAGAGAAGAAGAACACTTTGTCCTTGATGAACTGACCTTCTACGGCACACGAGGAGAAGGTCACGCAGCCCTCTCTAAACACTACTGAAGAGAGCCAGCTCTTATATCTGTTCCCTTCATATCAAACATTTGATATGTTATAAACCAGCTGCTGGTTAAGGCTCTTTCTCTCAAACCGTGGGCCAGTGTTCTGATGATGCATCCCCGTGCGGCCGGTTGCACGGCAACCAACCCCCCCCCCCCCCCCCCCTCCCACAAACTCCTCCAGGCAGTCCATCATCTTCATCTGTAGTCCCGGCCTGAAAATGGACACTTATCCAGGCAGAGGGCCTCTAATGGGGCATGAAAGCATCTGGGTCCCTCTCCGACACACCACCCTCCCACCCCACAGTTACATCACCGTCTCCACCCCAACAGACGAGCAGGCCAGAGGACAGGGCCAGGGCTTCTGTGAGTGAAGGAGAGCGCCCCTCTGTGGCTGCTGAAGGTATGCCAGGAGAGGTGGAGGCAGCAGGAAGCAGCCTGGGCTGGGCCTCCACAGAGGGGAGACTGTCTCCAGTCAATCCCCATCTTGACAAATATCAACTCATGTCCTTATTACCCAAATACAGAGACATACCTGCATAACATGAGCACATAATCAACACAGGGGGTTGTTCCTGACAGTGTGCTGATGGCTTTAGTGAGAGAAGGGAAGTGCTTAGTAGCCCCCACACACCCACACCCACCCCCACACACACCCCCCCACACACCCCCCCCCCCCCCCCCCCCCACACACACACACACACACACACACACACACACACACACACACACACACACACACACACACACACACACATTCTGGTTGATACCCAGCAACCCTCTCAACAGTGATGGTAATGTGATCATGTGTTCGTCTGCCAAGAGCTCCAGAGCAGGCTGCAGTGTCAGCTGTCTGCTTCCAGGTAGCGTGATGGCAGCAGATCTGCTGCTGGCTGGGAGGGCCGTCCTGGGCCCAGCGGGGGGGGTCCGGGCGGGGCGGCAGAGAGGGCAGCGGGGAGCAGCACCCCTCTCTCACTCAGGGCAGCGTGGACGTTCTGGATGTGGTTGCGTAGGGTCGAGGGGTCACAGAGGGGTCGTAGGTCGTGCGATACCTCCAGGAGATGGAGGAGGAAGATCGCCCGCACCAACAGGCCACAGAGGGTGCCGTGGAAACGGGGGTCCGTGAGGAGAGAGAACCACACAGCGTCCAGAGTCTCACCTGGAGGAGAGAGACCAGTTTGAGACACCAAATACGCAACAGGTGAGGTCAGATGGCCCGTGGAATGAATGTGTGAGTGTGTGTCTCTGTGTGAGTGTGTGTGAGTGTGTCTCTGTGTGTGTGTGTGTGAGTGTGTCTCTGTGTGTGAGTGTGTCTCTGTGTGTGTGTGTGTGTGTGTGTGTGTCTCTGTGTGTGTGTGTGAGTGTCTCTGTGTGTGTGTGTGTGTCTCTGTGTGTGTGTCTCTGTGTGTGTGAGTGTGTCTCTGTGTGTGTGTGTGTCTCTGTGTGTGTGAGTGTCTCTGTGTGTGTGTGTGTCTCTGTGTGTGTGTGTGAGAGTGTGTCTCTGTGTGTGTGTGTGAGAGTGTGTCTCTGTGTGTGTGTGTCTCTGTGTGTGTGTGTTACCTGTGTGGAGGTCTCTGCACACAGCAAGGCCGGAAAGCACCGCAGGGACGTTCTCTTCCGCCCAGGCGTTCAGGCGGCGTGCCAGAGCAGAGGATTGTGGGTATTTGTGTGAGAGCTGGCACAGGTACGGCAGCAGGCTGGCTGACATCACCGAGGGCTCGGCAAACACGTTGGCATCGTCCTGCTCGTACAGACTGGCACTCCTGAGGAACACACACACATACAACCCTTAACACACAACCCTGAACACTGGCACTCCTGAGGAACACACACACACACAACCCTTAACACACAACCCTGAACACAAACATCAAACAAGGAGCCTCTCTCAACCCTGGTCGTCAGGACCCCCTGTCCTGCATGTTCTAGAATCTACAACATGCAGAATCTCGATGTTTGAAAAAGGCTGGGTTGACTGGATTTATCAGCCGTTTATGAAGTGACCCCTGACCCCTGTCATCTCTCCTGTACATCTGTGAGCACCACCTCACCCGGTCCCCCCGGCCTCCCCTAGGACGGAGCGGAGGTCGGCCCCCGGCAGGTGCCCCAGCAGGGCCTCCAGGGTGTGTGGGCAGTCCCAGCCCTCCTCCAGCAGCAGGTCCAGCAGCAGGGGCAGAGCCCGGTTCACCTGCAGCAGGTACACCTGCCCGCCCGTCCCCCTGGAGGCGTGGGACAGCAGCGAGGCCAAGCCGGCCGCTCTGGTCCTCACCTGCAGGCTCTGGTCCTGCAGGAGGTGGAGGCCCGTGTTGATCACCCTGCAGGGACATTTATATATTTATTCACTTAGCAGATGCTTTCATCCAAATTACAAACAGATGTCAACTGAGCCTCTACCTGGTGCTGATGCTGGGGAGGGGGGCGTGGTCCCTCAAGGAGGCGCTCAGCAAGGGCCCCCCGGCCAGGCACAGGGCCAGGGCACAGGCCGCCCGCATGACCTCGGGGGCCTCCGGAGTCCGGTGCTCCTCCAGCACGCCACACCAGCGGGGGAAGAGGCTAGATTGGAGGCTGAGGGCACAGACAGGAAGAGAAAACAAGATGCAGGAAGGGTTTTTTGGTTTGTTTCTGGGACACAGTAGCAGTGGATGTGAGGGGAAACGTGGAGCTGACCTTTGGGAGAGGAGCAGGCTGGCTGCGGTCAGGGCCTGGGACAGGAACTCCGGTCCTCCCCTGTGTTCCTCCAGGAACCCCAGCAGCAGCTCCACACACCCCAGCAGGGATGCCTCCTCCTGGGGGGCAGACGCAGGGGGCTCCTGGGGCAGCGGAGGCTCTCCTTCGGGCATCATCACGGCCACCAGGGCGGTCAGATAGGTCCTGCTGTACTCCGTACTCTGGCTCGACAGCGCCTCCTGCAGGCTGGCCTGCAAACACACCACATGGATCAGGCTGTAACACAGGGCCCCAGTCTGAAGCAGGCTGATCGCTCCGATGGTGATGGAGAGCAGGGGGAAACAATGCACTGTTCCATGCTGGGTGTGAGGGGGAAGTGAGAGATCTTATCAGACGCTTCCTACAGGAAACATAGGAAGACTGAGGGAGCGATCATGAGACCAACCACCTCTGGCTCAGAGGGAGAGTAGAGGGAGGTGTTCAGGCCCGGGAAACAGCACACGGATATCCTTAACCTGCCTGGCCGCGCTCCCGTCTCCCTGACGATGGAATATAATAGCCGACACAACACCCAGTCGTTGTAGCGCGGCAAATAAAGATCTCTCGCCTGATTTCGCCCTCGCGTGGAAATAAAGTCAGACGTACATTTGCCGCCTTGATTTCCTGCGATTGTGTTCGTGCCCAGACTCAGGGTGGAGCTGGTGGGGTCAGGTGTCTGAGAAGGGGTCACTCTCCCAAAGGGGGTCACCTTTGACCTCTAGGACAGGTCGTCTCACCTGCAGTGTTTTCACAATCATCTGCTGTGTGCTGGTCCCTCTCCAACTCCGCCCCTCGGCCACCCAACTGACCAATGAGAGCTTGAGATCAGGGCTGTAGGTGGGGAACGCTTCCCAGACCTGACACGCCCAGCTGGTGTCAATCACACACAGGAAGTTGATGACACTCTGGTGGAAGGAGGATGTGCCGACCTGTGAGGGGGACAGATGTGTCACCAACTGTCACCAACTGTCACCACATCCTAACATCATCCAGGGGAGAGTTCTTTCAGTGAGTGTGTGTACGTGTGTGTTTTTGTGTGAGTGTTTTACAGTACCTGGAACCTGACTTGGGGTGTCAGGGTGTGTGTGTCCATGTGAGTCTGTGTGTGTGTGTGTGTGTCCGTACCTGCAGCCTGTGTCGAGGCGCCCGTAACTCCTCCAGGAGTGCCTCACGCAGCGGGGCCAGGCCCTCAGTCAAGAGCCCCTTCAGCAGCCCCACCACGCCCAGGAACACCCCCGCCACCAGGGGGCAGCGCTGAGCTCCTGTCACCAGCCACACCCTGGACTCCAGACGCCTCACCACCTCACCCAGCGGCACGCTGAGGTCCACACACACACACACACACAATTTGATCCAAAGTGACGTCCAATAAGACGGCTCCTTTATCCACAGAAGCGGTCAGAACCACACAACCCTCTGATCCCTGCTCTTCTGCTGAGCTTTCCGCACGCGCTCAGTGGGTCTCTCTGAATATACACGTCTGCTGAATGAAGTGAACCTGGACGCTGTCTGACCTGTGTGTGGGGATGGCCCTCTCCAGCAGGGCCCTGGTCTGGAGCAGCGCTCCGTGGAGGCGATTGTGGCAGCAGACGTCCCTGGAGGCCGGCAGCGCCGCCGTCAGCTTCAGCAGGGTGCTCAGGTACTCCGAGGGCGGCGTCATGGCGACCAGGGCGTCGGCGGCCATGACACGCACGCTGTACACGGGGCTGGAGGCCAGCTGGAGGAGGGGAGGCTGGAAGCCTGCCAGCGCTCTGAGGCGGGAACACAACAGCACACCATGTCGTCACGGCTACCATGTCAACGCGGCTAGTTCCGAATCCATGCGCGTTTCACTCTCGAACGGCTTTGCCCATTAGCTAAACGCCAACCCCAGAGGGAGTTCTATAGCGAGAGGAAACCAGCGCTCACCCTGTGTGGTCTGGGACCCCAGGCTGGAGTTTAGCCAGGAGGGTGAGGACAGGGTAGAGGGAGGGGTGCAAGCGCAGCCTGGCCTCCCCAGAGGGGCCCTGGAGGTCCCCCGCTGCACCCTTCAGCTCCCCCAGGAGAAAGGGCCTCAGGGCGGGGTAGTGGGTGAAGAAGGCCGGGGGGGACATGCTATGCTGGGTGCAGCCCTGCTCCCCCCCAGAGCGCTGGCCCAGCATACGAGAGCACAGGGAACCTGAAGGGAGGATCACAGTAAGAAGTGCTGTGGAAGTGTTGAGGAAAGCTAAGCTAGGCTAGGCTATGCTAGGCTAGGCTAGGCTAAACTAGGCTAGGCTAAGCAGCGCTCTCTCTTACTGTAGAGCTGCAGCGCGGCATTCCTCATGGCCCAGCAGGGAGAGCTGAGGAGCGTCAGGGACAAGATGGCCACGGAGGAGGCGAACTGCAGCACGGCCACGCCCAGACCTGAGCTACGAACCAGGGCCTGCAGGGTGTGGACCGCAGACACCTGGAGGAGGGGGAGGGAGGGAGGAAGGACATGTGTGTGAGAGCCTTCACCTGAAGCGTAAACGTTACCGTGTGAACCGGTGCAGATGTGCTGTACCTGCGGCAGGTCCAGGGTGGGGTCCCAGTCCTGGGGCAGCGCGGCGCTGGCCGTGCCCAGCAGGGTGTGCATGCTGTGGGCCAGGAGGGGCCGGGCCATGCTGGCCTCCTCAGCCGACACCACACACAGGATGAGCATGGGCAGGCCGGCCGCACGCCGCGTCACCGAGGTACCCCGGGGAGACTGGACCACCTGGAGCCCCTGGAGACACACACAGACACACACACAGCCCCTTAGACCCCACACCTACAGCCATGTTCTCCACAGAGTGTTAGTAAGGACATGTGCACACAGGGTGAGCAAGCTACGCTATGTTGGAGCAGGGAAAACATGTAGAACACTCTGGACATGTGGCGTGAGGGTGAGGCTGGTAAGGGGGCGTGGCTGGCGTACCTGCTGCAGCATGTGTGCTGGGATGGCCCTCAGCTCCGGGTCCCAGCAGCCCAGCAGGGAGGCGCAGAACCTGGTGAAGCCCACACAGCAGCCCTCCACCGCCCCCTGGTGGACACAAACACCTGCATTACTGCTGAGGCTCCAAGAGGACTTCTGTTAAGTTCCGACCGGAGGGTTCCGACCGGAGGGTTCCGACCGGAGGGTTCCGACCGGAGGGTTCCGACCGGTGGGTTGTTGACCGGAGGGTTCCGACCGGAGGGTTCCGACCGGTGGGTTGTTGACCGGAGGGTTCCGACCGGAGGATTCCGACGCAGCTTTCTCACCCAGTGGCGGCATTTGAGGAGAATGTCCTGGAAGACTTTGGAGGCCCTCCACATGTCCTCCGGCGTTAAGAAAGAAGCTGTCTCTCTGGACCCAGCCAGGAGTCTCTCCACCAGGGAACCCAGGAAGATTCCAATTCCCTGAAAAGAAGAAACACAAAACATAACAGTTCAGTCATTTCATCCATTTGTTTCATTCCTGTGTTTACAGAGCACACTAATACACCAGTAAGGGATCATTGCCTACATGTCACCATAACTCCATCTACAGTCAATATAATTAAGAAACATCTTCTATGATAGAGAGAGGGAGAGAGGTAGAGAGTTAGAGAGGCAGATGGATGGCGTCCTACCTTGAGAGACACCCAGCAGCAGGTGAGGACCAGGCTGTGTTCCTCAGACAGCAGGACACACTCATCGCCGTCCCCCGCCCCCTGGGCCACCAGGGAGCCGATGGCCCTGCCCATGTCACTGAAGGACGGAGGCACGTCTGACCAGGAGAGAGGGTCAAGGGTCAAACGGGATGGTTACAGAGTAACATCTAGAACATGCAGGACCAGTGGGCCCTGAGGACCAGCGGGCCCTGAGGACCAGCGGGCCCTGAGGACCAGCGGGCCCTGAGGACCAGGGTTAAGAGAAGCTGTTATAGGATATCCGTGTCACATCATTCCCATCCTAGAACCCGTTGTTTCTCCAGGCAGGCGTGTACCTGTGTCTGCAGCGCTGGTGCGCTGGTCTCCATACAACACGCCCAGCAGCAGCTGCGTGATGTTCTCCAGAAGACCCAGGAGCTCCACGGTGGCCCGGCGGTCCAGCGCCTCGCCCAGGCTCCCAGGGGCCTCCAGCAGACACCTCTCCAGGGCGCTCAGCACACCTGCAGGACAAGGAGCAGGGCTGGTCTCAGGTGGAGGGGACAAGCCCGCAGGGGACGGCTGAATGAGGAGGTGTGTGTGTGTGTGGCTGAGAGCTTCACCATGAATGGGCCTGGTCTTTGCAGCAAGCATCATGTCAGCCTTGGCGGTCTGGTAGTGCAGATCCAACTCCTTCAGCAGGTACAGGACCAGGCTGGAGGCCTGGGTGACCCCCTGCCCTCTGGGGCTGAGGCTGGGGTCGGGGCTGCACCCCTGCCAAGGCACCTGGGATTGGCCCCTGCAAACAGCGAGGAGGGTTCAGGGTATCATTAGAAAGGTGTGTGTTCCTGTGTGTGTGAGAGTGTGTGTGTGAGTGAGAGAGAGAGACAGAGAGAGAGAGACAGAGAGAAAGAGAGAGAGAGACATAGAGGCACAGCCTACTTCTGCAGCAGGACCTTCATCATCAGCGCCCCCGTCTGGGCCTGAGGAACCCTCGGGCTGCACACCAGCAGCTCCACTCTCCCGCTCACCACCACCCCCACGTCGTCATGGAGACGGCCCGGAAAGAACCTGGCCAGCAGGTTGGCCGCCAGCTCCCTGATCTGGAGAGAGAGGAGGAGTCATCCCACAGCAGCTGTGGACGTTCTAGACCCCTGCTTTAGACCCGCCCTGCGGACCCACGCATCCTACCTCATTGGTCGAATCCTCGAGGCATCCAATCAGGACCAGCTGTTTGGACCGGGAGAAGAAATCCCACAGTCCTCTCTGCCTGGCCCAGTCGATCAGAGAAGCCATGTTGACTGAAGAAGGGAGGACAAATTATAATTTTTACCTCCTGTACAGCACTATGGTCATGGTAGTTTTTAAAAGTGCTCTATGAATAAATATCGATTGATTGTGGATGCACGGGCTCCAGAGAGGCCCTCTCTGCCAGGGTACGAGCCTCAGGCTCGCTGCCTGACCTGGGGGCTGGCCCTTCCTCCTGTCTGGGCTCCAGGTGTCGGTGCAGGTGTCCAGCACGGCGGCCAGGAGCAGCAGAACAGTCTTCTTCCTCTGGAAGCTGTGGCCCGGGCCCAGGTAGGAGCAGGGCAGCTGGGACAGCCACTCTACAAACCCTGCAGAGCAACAGGGTTTTAAGCTGCTGTGTTTGTTACAGATGGATCATCTATGATGATGGAGTATTACAGACTGTACTGAGTGGATTCACCTCAGACCCTCCCTCCCTCTCCCTCTCCCTCCCTCTCACTCACCCACTCCCTCTCCCAGAGCCCCGCCCCCGTCGGCACAGTGGGCGTCGTCTCCGACGCGTCCTCCCTTCCGTCTCCGGAGGAGGGCGAGGCAGCTGTCTCGGACCCGGACCAGGAGCTTCCTGACGCGGGCCTGGAGGTGCTGGCGGAACGGGGACGAGTCGCTGTTGAGGTTGTGGGGGATGAAGTCCTTCAGCAGGGCCAGCTCCTCCGGGCACAGGGGCTCCCTGGTCCTGGGGCAGCAGCACAGGAGGTCCAGGGCAGCCAGGCGCACCTTGTCGTCCGCGGAGCCCAGCGCCAGCTGGAGGGTGTCCAGGGAGGACGGCCCCTCCAGGGCCCAGGGGGAGGCTCCGGACGTGGCTCGCTGGACGCTCACGATGCAGGCCCAGGCGTGGAGCTCCTGGGGGCTGGTTGGGTTCAGGTGGGCCAGCAGAGGCTCCACGGCGGCGGGGTAGGTGCGGAGGGTGCAGGGCAGCAGGTGAGTGGAGCTGTTGGTCTGGACTAGAGGCACATCAGACATCAGGGCTTCCAGTAGATACGGACGCCAGTAAGCCGCCCAGCGATTGGCCAGCTGCAGCTCGGTGGGCGGGGCCTCCGGGGCGGTGACCTCACACAGTTCCCGCCTCTGCTGCTGGAGGAGACACCTGTAGAGCTCGGTGGCACACGGGGACAGCTGATTGGTGGACAGGCACTTGAGGAGGTGGTCAGGCAGGTCGGAGTACTGCACCAGCACCTGGACCAATCAGAAATGAGGAAGCATGTGTTGTCATCTCTAGGTTGAATATATGTATTTATATAGATATATACACTATTGTAGTATAATAATGCATAAAAAAGAAAAATATATATATTTCAGCATTTTTGTTAAACATTTATTTGGGCCTAATCATATGCCCACATATGTAGACTATATACAATACATGTATGTGTGTAGACATTCTTATGTTCAATCTCAACAAATCGAATCACTGCATGAGGTGTATTCGTTGAGCCTCACCACGTGGGTGCCCAGGTAGGGCAGAAGAGCACAGAGGGGGGGGTATTTAGCCTTGGTGCCCCAGGGCAGCTTGGCCACCCTGTCCAGTAGAGATGCATACAGGGTCTTGTGTGTGTCTCCGGAGTGCTGGCAGTCCATCTCGTACACCTCCAACAGCAGACTGAAAGCACCGCGCACAAACTCTGACACGCCCTCCACCTGAGGATGGGCGAGGAGGGATGCTCAGGTCACCAGGACGACGAGGGAGGCGGTGTCACCTGAGCGGAGCGAGGAGGAGGGCGTTCTACTCACGGGGCTCTCAGCGTTGTTCCAGATCACCTGAGTGAGGCGTGTCTGAAGGCTCGAGTCCTCGGACAGGAGCGGGGCTGATGTCACCGCCCAGACCTCGGTCAGAGTCGCCCTCACGCTCTTCAACCACAGCGTCAACACTGCCACCACACAGACCACACCATCACACACTTGGTCTGTTTTAATGTGCGTACGCTACATCGTACAGACAGAACGACTTCTTACCTTCAAACACGTAGTAGTGACAGTCTAGCTTCTCCTCACACAGGGCAGAGACCAGGGGGAATAACCCGTCCAGGAGGAAACACGACTAAAAAGACAGTCCGATTGAACCATTACAACAAATGCTCGGCTAAAAGTTTCGTGCGAATGACAAACAATAGCAACATTTCCTGTTGAGGTTCATTAACTTCCTGGAAAAGTTCCTTAGCTTCCTGTAAAAGTTATTCAACTTCCTGTAAAGGCTCATTAACTTCCTGTCAAGGCTGGGAGGTGTATGAGAGAGAAGCAGCACCACTAGCCGTACCTGCGGGTTGTCCAGCCCAGGGCGCCCTGACGGACAAGGACTGACCAGGATGTCCTTCCTGCAGCAGGTCAGCAGGCCTCTGCTCACGGCCAGCCGCTCCACCCCGTCCTGCCCCCGAGGACGGCACCGCACCTGGACACCACCTACAGCCAGCACCCACACCTCTAGGGGAGAAGAATCAGCAAGCCACATCAGTGTCAGGGGAGGAGATGTGTCAGAGCGCTAGAGCAGATCCAAACCCTCCTGGTAGCATCGTGAGAGATCACGTGTCGCAGAGTCTGGAGATGAGGTGTGCTGCGGTCACGTACCTGAGAGACAGACCTGGAGGAGGCTCCAGGCTGCGGCCCCCCCGCCCCCCAACTCCTCCGGGGCCTCCTCCTCCGGGGCCCCCTCCTCCGGGGCCCCCTCCTCCGGGGCCCCCTCCTCCGGGGCCGTGTTGATCAGCATGGCCACGGCCGTCCCCGCCAGGAGACGGGTGTCTCTGTTGGAGCACTGCTCAGGACAGAGGAGGGAGGAGGGGAGGACGGATGAGAGGGAGGACAGCAGGATGGGTGCATGGGATGAAGAGATGATAGATCAGGGCCAGTTTAACAGGCTGACGTGGCTCTAGCGCTGCTGTGGCTCGTACAGACCTTCCCCAGGATGATGTCCATGAGGGACTGGAGGATGCTCTGCACGGCCGGGCTGCCCCTCTCCTCCCCCCACACCAGCGGAGACACCTCACCCGGCAGCAGCTGGAAGATCTGCAAACACACCTGGAGAGGGAACAGGTTGAAAAGTCGTCAAATATTTTCATTTCTGTTTGTGTAAACGGGTATAAATCAGCATTATCACTTTCAGTTCTAAATGTATTTGTTTGTTTTACCCAAAGCGACGTACAGAGGACGCACTTGAACCTGCAACCTCTTGATCTGCAGTCAAACGCTCTACCCACTAAGCTATACCCATTCCTAAATGAAGCGGTGCTTCGCTTCAAACGCGATATGAGGCAAACGGGACTGGGCAAGGTGGTTACCTTGACAGCCAGGTAGCACAGCGAGCCGTTCCTCCAGGTCTCCTGCTCCAGCATGCTGGACAACAGCTCTGACACTTTCCCCAGAAGGGACGGACAAGCGTCTCGACACACCTCGCGGCCCACATCGCTGTCCTCCAGGAACATGCAGGCTGGAAACGGGAGGAACATCAGCTGGTCTAAGACATCTTTCACCATCTCTCTCACAATAAAAAGATTAAGAAATTCATAACTCGCCTCTCTGAAGGTCCTCACTTGATAATTTCTGTAAAAGAAACAAACAAGGTGACAAAAAACACAATCCTGTTATTAATTCTAGCTTTACCTGGATCATGGATGGAAAGGCAAAGCTAGTTACCTGGTCAGAGTCCACTATGGCGTGTATACAGCGTCGGGTTTCCCCCAAAACCACTGAGTGGTTCACCTCAGCCAAATGTACCAACATCTGTAAAGAATAATATGTAATACTGTAATGTAATAACGTACAGATCATTAAAGAGGATGCATTAACTTGTCTAACCTGAACAGACGTGAGAAAGAGTTGCCTGACCTGGTCTAACTTGCGACTGGCCGTGGAGATGTTCGCCGTCTGTAACTGCATAGCGAGGAGAAGCTTGATGAGAAGGTGGAGGTGTTTTTCATCCAAGGATTCAAGCTGATCCACGGGAATCTTTCTGAGGAGTTGAACTGCTTCGTCCAGGCAGCGTTCCTTCGATCTCTTCACTTCAGTCCTGATTGACGCATGACAACACACAGACATAAATATGAGCTATAAGGCATTTGTTTCTTGCATTGCAACAAAACGTAGCTATTGTTTTAAGTATGCTGCAAGTGGCACTGACGGAACTTTGCAGCATTTTACTCAAGGCTGATACCGTTAACAGACCCTCGAATCAAGCTTAACGATTTACCTCGAACATTCATCTAGTTTGTTAAAGAAACTTCTCAGGGTTGTGCAAACATCTGTGGACACTTTATCCCCAGTTATCACATGGGTTAATGATGTTATCTGATCTCCGACAGATTCCATATGGATCATGATGACTTTCTAACTAAATTCCTGGTCTAAATGCTTTGTAAAGCTGTTCCAGCCTGCTCATGCCCGCCTCCAGGAAATACCTCCTCGTTGTTGTCAAAATAATTCTATGGTACTGTGGGACAGGTCACAGCCCAAACACATGCGGTGCTGCCATCTAGTGTTTAAGGATGGATGTGGGATTTGTAATCTGGTGTATAAAAAAATCAGTTTTAAAAATGTTACTTTGGAAATTACCATTTTAAAGGCTGTATGTATCATAAATACTCACACAACAGCACATAATTAATCGAAATAGTTGTATGTGAGTTCAGGACAACATTATTTACGGTCCATTCTCATTCCGAGGCAAGGATCGCGCTGTTTAGCATTGGCTATAACGGCAGCGTGTACTTTTCTATGCAAGCGAACAAGAACTAGACCGCTTATGGTTGGCTGCTTGTTGGTTGCCATAGACGTCCCAAACATTTATCCAATATGGCGACCACCTAAACCTAAGATATGGCTAAGAGTACATTTTATTCATTTGCACAAAGTTTTTGGAATTGTGCGTGGATATGTCAGATCGTTCTACTTTCTAATGCTGCGAGCAATGTTGGTAAGGAATTTACTTGCATTTCAATACACAATTAAATGTACTAGCACTGGCTAGCTAGCACTGTTCGACGATAGCGGTGTCGAGACGAAAAATGCAGTATGTTGGCAGGTTTCTAGCTAATGTATCAATACTACAGTTTTTCAGCCCTCATATATCATCGCATCTGGACCATCAGTGTCGTCTCTCTTGCTTGGAAATACGTCTGGAATAACTCTGACACTGACGACAATAGTTCCGTCAAACTCAACAGGTACGGGCGAGGGTTGGATTCACCAAGAAATGTGATACTACTTGATAGATACTACTGGATTTTGTGTGATCGGTTTAACATCTGGCAGTTTGACTTCTGGCAGGTCAACTTCCACCCCCATCATGCACAGAAGAACCATCTCAGTGGGTTCTCAAACAAGAATCAGTGAGCAAGGTAATCTCACAGTACCTCGTTGATATCCATCAATGAAAACGGAACTGACGTTTTAAGTAAGAATCAAGATGTTACTGTTATGACTGGTTCACTGATCTCCACTGGTTTTTCTTCATCCCTCCTTCTGTCAGACTTCCTTGCAGGTGCAGCTAAGTTTAAACCGAAGCTTTTATCTGTGTGGCAGTAATGACACTGGTGACAACTGTTGTGTAGAACCAGTATGCGTCCTGGAGGTTCTCCGAGTGTCGGCCTGTCGAGGAGGGGCACCCCAGGCATCACTGCTCATCCAGGTTAAGATCTATGCTCTGCTTCTACCAGCAGGCCCAGTATCGGGTGAGTTTTCGCCTTGGCATCCATAATCCTTCGTCAAAGAAACGGGATGTTGTTATTATTATATACGACTCTTCTTCCATATCGTCTTAGAAAATAAAACGGTGATTCCCAACCAAGTCTTCCAGCCCCTGGGCTCCTGTCCCTGTGACCTTACTCTGGGAGCCTGTGATATCCGCTGTTGCTGTGACAAGGTCAGATGGGGGTCAGATGGGGGTCAGATGGCTGAGCGGTTAGGGAGTCAGGCTATTAATCAGAAGGTTGTTGGTTTGATTCCCGGCTGTCTGCCAAATGACGTTGTGTCCTTGGGCAAGGCACTTCACCCTACTTGCCTCGGGGAGAATGTCCCTGTACTTACTGTAAGTCGCTCTGGATAAGAGCGTCTGCTAAATGTAAATGTAAAAATGTAAGGTATCTACATCCTCCATGACACCCGGGTCAAGGAGAAGAACTGTCTACTTCTATGGAGAGTATGTTTTGAAACTGTTATTTTCTTTGTTGCTTTGCTCTGTCAGGACTGTTCTGATAAAACCAAGAAGCTTTTCGAGGGACACTGTTTCCAGGGGCCCTTTGGAGGAGACGTCTCCCCGACTCCTGATTACCAGTGCTCTGCACAGTCTGCTGAAAACGCCCCGGACTGGTTTCCTTTCCTCTGCGTCACGTCCTCGCCTGACAACAACCCCTACCTGGGACTCTTCTACCAAGGACAGACGATGTGAGACACACACTCTTTCGCCATTTGTCGTCCAGATTTTGAGATCTGTGTTTTTCTTCAAAGGTAGAAATCAACGACTTAGTCTGTGTACGCCGGTGAAACAACTTTGTGTGGATGTGTGAGGTTCTGTTCATGTGCGGCTGCTGTCTGACTGTCTCCCTGCCTGCTCCAGAACACCTAAACCTGGCCCGTCTTTCCAAGCGACCGTGCCGTCCACCCCCCCTTCCTCTACTCCGTATCGCCAGGGAGACGCCATTTTCACCACAAACAACCGCTTCTTCACCATTCCCCAGGTGGGATGTTTGCCTATTTATAAGTGTGTTTCAAGGATGACAGCACTGAATATTATGCATCGTTCACGTCAAGATTGTGACAATGCTGTGTATGTGGTGTTTACTTCATCACACAGACCTCCCTGATTGGCCAGTGTGTTGAAAATGCCCCCGTGGCATTTTTGGAGAACTTCCACGCTGAATGTTTTAGGCGTCTCCTCTCCTGCCCAGATCAACCCCCCTTACAGACAAATCCTGCTGATCTGAAGGTCAAAGTAAAAGATGGCAGAGGAGGTGTGTGATACTTCCTGTCAGATTTTGTTTTCTTTTAGCATCAATCCATGTCACCATGTTTCCCTTGACTGCTGCTTGTATGTGGTTTGTGTCCAGGTGTAGTGACAGTGGAGGTGACCGATGAAACAGTCATCGACCTGACTGGTTTTGTGTTGAGTCCTGACATCAAAGACACCTCTCCACCTCCAGGTAGTGAGATCAGATAGCAAGGAGACACCGCAACACTTTTTCAGTCATTTACAAATTCAATATTCATGAATGGGTCAGTACACTTCGGAATCCTTTCGATGTGTTTTATATCCTGGCTGCTAACTTATTGATGCTTCTTTGAAACCTGTCTAGATGGAAGTCAGGTTTGTGAGAATGTGACCCTGGCTTTGGATTACAACTTCTTCTGGCAGGGAAACAGGCTCACCAACATCACTCTGACCCGCTCAGTAGGGGACGTCCCTTTGAATGGCAGTGGTAGGGGCTTCATGTTTTCACTTTGTCTTTTCTAAACACCAGTGTCTTCGTGAGGGTCGTTATAAGCACTTTTGATGTGTTGGATTCTCTCATCCCCACAGTGGATTTAACTACAAGGTATTCTGCTGTCTTCTTAAACGGCGATGTCATGGCAGAGACTAACTCTGGAAACCCAGGTTAGTACGCCGAAAAAAACACCACAAAAAAATACATTTAAAGAACAATCAATACAAATATATATTTTTTGGCTTATAATAAATAAAGATTGAGATTTTTTGCAGCGTACATGAGACTTTGTAGTCCAAATTTGAATGAGGTACATTGGTTTAACTACGGCATCAACCTGCTTGTGAATCATCATCAGGGTATCAAGTGGGTCGACCTGTTATCGGTGGGATCTTGGACACCTTTGGAAATGACACAGGAGCCATGCAGAGGACCCCAATCCACCTGTGGAGGCCAGGTAGATACTTTTACATTCAGTATGGGGGAGTCAGGTGGCTGAGTGGTGAGGGAATCGGGCTCGTAATCTGAAGGTTGCCAATTCGATTCCCGGCCGTGCAAAATTACGTTGTGTCCTTGGGCAAGGCACTTCACCCTACTTGCCTCGGGGGGAATGTCCCTGTACTTACTGTAAGTCGCTCTGGATAAGAGCGTCTTCTAAATGTTAATGTAGGACTGAATGTGTATTCAACCATTTTGTTTTGTTTTCAGTGAGTTCCGGGCTCTGTGACTCTGCAGAAATGAGGCCAGCTGTGTTTGGGGAGAACTCAACGGCAGGATGCCTGCTGGCTGTAAACCTCCAGAACCTGTCTCAGTGTAGTCTCCTCAGGTCAGTAATCATCTAACTGGGATGTTGAAACAATGTTTGTTTTTTAAAAGTCATAAACGGCTTACGTTGTTTGTTCTCGCTTCATTAGAGAGACGGTTGGCTTCCTTCAGGCTAATCTGGTAACAGCAACACATGTAGCCAGAACAGGAAAGCCGGATTTTCGGAACCTGGCGGACTGGGTGAACATAACATGTAAGCTAATTTGACTAGAGTCAAATTTTAGTGCAGAACGAAAACATGAAGCAAACATGGAGAACGCTCAGGCTTTGTTGTCTATGTCAGCCTTTCTCAATCCTGGCAACAAGTCATTCACCTGAACCAGGTGTGTCGGAAGAGGGAAACGTGCTGGACAGGGGGTCCCAGAGTTCGAGGATTGAGAAACGCTGGTCTGTGGTATCCAAGGCCCTTGCATCCTTAACCTCTGCACCATCTCACCCCCAGTTTTGACACCAAACTCGGCCCAAGTTGGGGATGCGAGTGGGTCATGTTCGGGTGTTCCAGCCCACCTGCACATCCATGTTAGCACCCATGTCTCTGGACTTGTGGAGGGAGTTCCTCAGCGGGAAATCCAAGCGATAGAAGTCAGGTAGAAGACGACGCGAAACATCGGAAATTCAAGCTAACAGAGACATAAATTACGTAGTTTAAGTTTGTAGTGCTGTGTGTGATTTAGTTTTTGATCTTTCTTAGTTACACTGAGTCCACGTGGAAGTTGGGATGTGGAGGTGGAGATCCAACCCCGTGTCTCAATCCAGCGGTGACGCAGAATTTCCCTCTCACCTCCTCCATCACCTTTACCTCAATCCACATTAGCACTGGGCCGCCCCAAACCAGGTGACGCTGCTGAATACTGAAGCCTTTACAATTTCATAAATAATGTTGTTTTACTGTTTGGATCTGGGTTGTGCATGACGGAAGTTTGCTGTCTGAAATTCAAATTGTGTGTCGTCCAGGTTTCAGATTAACTTCACAGAATACGACTGTGACAGGAACGATGTGTGCTGGCCTCAACTGGCTTTCCCGCTGACGAGATATTACACAGGTGACGCGATGACATACAATTGTACATCAATTATTGTGACAATGGCGTGAATATAAATATAATTTGTTATTCATTATTCATATACGCATTCCTTGTTTCCAGGAGAGCCATATTCCCAGGCTCTGGCTAAAGGCTTCATTTTTGTGTTTTTCTTCATTGCTTTCTGTATTCTCGGGACTCCATGGAAACAAATAAGGCAGGCTTGGAACAGCGCTTCAATCTAGTAGCCTATCAAACAATGAGACCAAAGACATGCAGACTGATAAACACTTGTATTCCTTATAGTGGCGATTTTATTATGGCTTGAATTGATTTTATATTTATTTTTGGAATAAGCGTAAATGGTTGTGGTGGGTCAAACGTTTATTAAAGATATAAACAGGATTTGTTTGCATGTCTGTAAAAAAAAAAAAAAAAACAAGAAGGAAGAAGAAAAAGAATGTAAAATATGGTTTGTTTGTATTTTTATATGTACACTTTTTAAGGACTAAAAAGTGAATGAAACATTTTTGCAATTCATTCTTATTTTCTCAAGATTGTGAGAGGGAAATTCTGCAAAATGCAAAGTATGCAAACCTGGGGAGGTTGAACGTGTCGTTTGCGCAGAATCGTTAGAAGTTTGCTCGGTTGGCCGTCCACTCACTACGTCTGACTTTACGACAACAGCTTTGAAGGTAACGTGTGATATGACGTGGAGGTAGTGTTAGCTTCGATATCTTGTTAACTTACAATGGAAAAAACTCTTTGTGAGAGCAGCTCGATTTAGTCTCACAGTTTGCCATCATCATCACTAGTAGGTAGCTTTTACCAGGAATACAAACCCAGAAGACGGGGAAATCTACTCTTCACCATGGATCCACCTAGCTAAGCGGTAGCCTAGATAGCTTGCTAATCAACTGGTGTGGAATCTGCGAACGATGACTTTTCCTGTCAGAAACATCTTAAGGTTTTGCTGGAGAGGTCACCTATCTGCCGATGATTGACAGGGCAGATCTTGGGAAGTTTGTCAGCGTAAAAGAAACAGAAACCGAAGCTAGTTAGAGTAGCTAGTTTGCTAGCTAACTACTCCTCAGCCGGTTTAAGCGACAGCGTACCCATTCAGCTTGAAGAAGAGAAGGCGAGCTGTCAAAATGGGCTCGTTGTTCCGAAGTGAAGAGATGTGTTTGGCCCAGCTGTTTCTGCAGTCCGGTTCAGCATACGACTGTATCAGCGAACTAGGGGAAATGGGCCTTGTAGAATTCAGAGACGTAAGTAAATCAATAGAATATCTTGACGTTATCTTGCATGCAACCCACAATGGTTTGTTGTAAAAGTTAGTGCTGTGTGTTATGCTAGTTCTTTCACATACGAAGTGTGATTCGTCTTTTTTTTCAATGACCAACTGTAACGTTAGCGTCCAAATGACACCTGTTATAAAACTCGAGGTTTCTGGTTAGTCGACCCAAACCACTAAATGCTATAACTACGATCTGGTGAACTGGAGTACTGCAAATCACCAGTAGACTGAGATAAGGGAAATGTTAAGCCAGTTGTGTGCTGTTTCACAATGTATGATGACCATGTATCACTTCCTCTTGTAGCTCAATCCTAGTGTCAACTCCTTTCAACGCAAATTCGTCAGCGAGATCAAAAAATGTGAAGAGATGGAAAGAATTCTAGGTAATGCACTGTTTGAAGAACACCACACTGTATTTTGTGTAAAGCACAAGATGGGCCTAATTGGATGCCAACGCCAGTAGATTAAATCTAGATCTAGAAAGAAACAAGACAGTTTAGGTGTTTCTCCCAGAGTAATGAAACTTGTCCATGAGGGGATAGAGGCGATTTTATTCCTTTACACTCAGATTTAACCTTCATGAATTCAAAGTCACAATCGGAAGCAGCAAGTTAAGATCTTGACTCCACCGTCTTGCTTAGTCAGAGCGAAACCTGGTCTAATTGTTGAACGGGTTCAGGAAACACAGAGTGGATTTTTAGATGTGAAACCAGATGTGTTTGTTTACTGAAGACAAGTCTCACTCTGGCAGGTTACCTTCTGAGGGAAATCAAGAGGGCTGGCATTCCACTGCCCGAGGACGAGGTGAACCCAGTTGCTCCTCTACCCAAGCACGTTCTGGTCATCATGGTAACCTTCCTTAACCCTGCCTTTCACATGCCTCTATCTCCACCCACATAGGCTCCACCCACATAGGCTCCACCCACATAGGCTCCACCCACATAGAGTCAAGTTCCACAACTTTTGTTCATCCCAGGTTGTGAGTTGACTGTGAGATTAGACTCACAAACTCCTTTCGGAAGTTCATTGCGTGTCACGAAGCAATCGTCCAACAAACAGACAACTGTGATGACAACAACGACACCAAGAACAAACAACAGCAGAAGCTCATGGCTGTGTGTGTGTGTGTGTGTGTTGTGGACTCTCATGGCTGTGTGTGTGTTGTGTACACATGGCTGTGTGTTGTGGACTCTCCTGAATGTGTGTATGTTTGTGTTTTTGTGTGTGTAGGAGCAGCTGCAGAGGCTGGAGGTGGAGCTTGGTGAGGTCACCAGGAACAAGGAGAAGCTGCAGAAGAACCTTCTGGAACTGACGGAGTACACGCACATGCTACGCATCACACGCAACTTCGTGCACCGGAGCATCGAGGTTGGTAGTGAGAAACAACGCCGTTTGCTGATTCTCTCTCTCTCTCTCTCTCTCTCTCTCTCTCTCTCTGTCTCTCTCTCTGTCTCTGTCTCTCTCTGTCTCTCTGTGTGTGTGTGTGTGTGAACCGTCCTAGGCCTCTCTCGTTTTGATTCCCGTGAGCTGGGTGTCAAGCTGGGAATATCTTTCACGTTTCGTTAACCGTACGGTTCCGGAGCCCTGACCTCTGTCCCGTTCTTCTTCCTGTCTCAGCGAGAACCCATGCAGGCCCAGTATGAGGAGTTCCCCTTTCTGGAGAAGGACGCTATGATGGACTACACCAGCATGCAGAGGCTAGGGGCCAAGTTAGGGTGAGGCATCGCTGTTGAATTCTTTCAGACTGATTGGACGCTGTACTTGGAGGTGGGAGTGGGTGCGGGTCTCCTGTCTGACTCTGACTGACCCTCTGGTTCCGTCCTCCTGCAGGTTCATCTCAGGGCTGATTCAGAGGGTGAAGATCGAAGCGTTTGAGCGCATGCTGTGGAGAGTGTGTAAGGGTTATACTATACTCAGCTACTGTGAGATCGACGAATATCTGGAGGATCCCCACACAGTGAGTCCATCGCGGTGCCCCCCCTCCCCACCCTCAGCTTTCCTTTCTGCCATTTTCATTCGCCTCATTGCGGGTTGCATCCGAGAGTGAAATCGAGGGGTTGAATAGCGAAATGTAACAATAGTCGTTCTGAGGAAAGCAGAGGTTAACCTTAGCCGCTTCCTGTGTTGTGACTTGTTCAGGGGGAGCTGACCAAAAGCGTGGTGTTCCTCATCTCCTACTGGGGAGAGCAGATCGGACAGAAGGTCAAGAAGATCTGCGACTGGTAAATCTCAGACGTCTCCCTTTCACTGTCCAGCTAAACGCTGAGACGTCCACAGTCATGCCTCTGAGCCAGGGTTTGAAATCAGCTGAGGGAAGGGTGTGTTTGTTTTTAATGCCTGTGCATCCCTCCCCAGCTACCACTGTCACCTGTATCCGTACCCCAACAGCAACGAGGAGAGGACCGATGTGGTGGAGGGCCTGAGGACTCGGATCCAGGACCTGCACACTGTAAGAACCAGGACTAACCTGTCTGTCTGCCTGTCTACCTGCCAGCCTGTCTACCTGCCTGCCTGCCTGTCTGTCTACCTACCTGCCTGTCTACATGCCTGCTCCCCGTGTTTATCTATCTTAGCTGGAGCCGGTGTGTTATTTAACCACACCGGTGTGGCGGGCTCCTCGGGGGGGGGGGGGCTCCTCGGGGGGGGGGTGCTCCTCGGGGGGGGGCTCCTTGGGGGGGGGGGCTCCTCGGGGGGGGGGGGGGGGGCTCCTCGGGGGCGGCTCCTGCCGCTGTTCTTTGGAGACGTGGTCTTCCTCTGGCCATACTATGTGCTCGGCAGAGCGAGTCCTCCTGAAGCAGTCTAGCAGAAGGGAGCTCTCGATCTGTTCACGGTCGGTCTCATGTGGTCACTTGATTAAGGCGGCTTCTGTGAAGCCCTTTCTGGAGGGTTTTCCCTCAGAGAGAAAAAAAGAGAAAGATTGGATTAACCTTTTGGCCCTGCACATGATCAACATGAGGTCCTAGCTGAAGGCTTGCCCAAGTTCCCCCCTCACCCACTCCTCTCTCTTTCCTAAAACTTCTCATTCTCTGGTTTCCCCCATCTAGCCATCTATAGTTATATCCCTTTTTAACACTTACACCTTGTTACTGTGAATGTACTTGAATCCCTCTGCGATGGAGACCCACACTGCCCCCTCCTGGTCTCCCCAGGTACTGCACAGGACGGAGGACTACCTGAGACAGGTGCTCAACAAGGCGTCCGAGTCCGTCTACACCTGGGTGATTCAGGTGAAGAAGATGAAGGCCATCTACCACATCCTCAACCTCTGCAGCTTTGACGTCACCAACAAGTGCCTCATCGCTGAGGTGTGGTGTCCCGTCAACGACCTTCCGGCCCTGAGGGGGGCACTAGAGGAAGGCTCGGTGAGTTAACATCCCGTCAGGATTCTTTTTCTCTCTCCTTTAAACTTTTCAGTAATTTCTGTTGTTTTTTGGCACAGGCACAATCCTAGCCCTGACCTATTTTCGGAACTGGGACATTGTTGTGTTTAGAAAGAGAGGGAGGTAGCATTGATCTTATCTTAGCTTCCCTCTGATGCTTTTTAGTTTTATTGATACAACCGCTCAAGTCAAAGGGGCTGTGAGGTCAATCAGGCAGAATACCTCTGGGCTTGTTGTGTTTGCTATTACATTACGGCCTAATGTGCAAAATTAAGGCCACAGCCCATTCAATATGCACCCTAAGTGAGTTAGGCTGGAGTTCAGACGGCGAGTGAGGCCTGTCTGTCAGGCTTTTCAAAGGGGAACCTTCATACAAGATGGCTTTTTCTTACTTGTTATTTCCGTGCCCTGAGTTGAGCATCACATTCCACATGGCAGAGAGGGGCCTCTCCAACCACTCCACCTAACGTGAACCTCACAGCGTCTAACATCCGTCTAACGCTCATCTCCCGTCACAGAGGAAAAGTGGAGCCACGGTGCCTTCCTTCGTCAACCGTATCCCTAGCAACGACACTCCGCCCACGCTGGTACGGACCAATAAGTTCACGTCTGGCTTCCAGAACATAGTGGAGGCTTACGGGGTGGGAACCTACAGAGAAGTCAACCCAAGTAAGCCGTTGTGTCCCCCCCACCGAGTGATGCTTTGTCTGGGATATTTGACTGCTCTCTGCGTGGCCTCTAGGCGCTGGTTAGTATTTCTTTGACAAAGTGTGTGTGTGTCCCGACAGCCCCGTACACGATCATCACGTTCCCCTTCCTGTTTGCGGTGATGTTTGGGGATCTGGGTCACGGCGTGATCATGTCTCTGTTTGCCTTCTGGATGGTTCTGTACGAGAACAACCGCAAATTGAAGCGCACCAGGAACGAAGTAAGAATGTCGGGAAACCCTAACAGTCTAGAACAGCCCAACCTGTGGGCCGCAGCCAACTAGTGGTCTGTTAGGGTAATGCAGGTGGGCTGCCAAACCACTGAAAACTATAATAGGAAAAATACATTCCAAAATATTAAATATACTGTTTGTAAATGATAATTACAATTCTTACTTAAAATGATATTTTGCCTTTAATTCATCAGGACTGAAACGCCAATAGTTACGCTTGGAACGTTGTCCACTCTAGAATCTAGATTCTGACATACTCCTGCATGCTAGATTACGTTACTTGGTGCTGTTACTGAGTTTTGTTTGTGTGCACGCAGATCTGGAACATCCTGTTTGAGGGCCGCTACATCATCTTCATGATGGGACTGTTCTCCATCTACACGGGCCTCATCTACAACGACTGCTTCTCCAAGTCACTGAACATCTTCGGCTCTGGCTGGAGCGTGGGGGCCATGTACAGGAGCGGAGTTTGGTCGTGAGTAGCCCTCCTCCTCCTCCCCTTCCTCCACCTCCCCCTCCTCCGGAGGCCCCAGGGAGAACAGCATCCCCCCCAACCTCCTACTCTGACCCAGACGGTTCAGCTCGTATAACCTTTCCTGTGGTTGTTTTTTGTCTTGTTAAAGGGAAGCTGTGGTCAGGGGTAGTTCTACTCTGTCCCTTGATCCCAACGTCACAGGCGTCTTCAAGGGACCCTACCCTCTGGGCATCGACCCGGTATGTGCTTTGTTATGATTAATATACAACCCCCCGCCCCCCCCATAAGTAAATAAATAAAGCAGAAAGAGCTCTCCTCCCTCAGAAACCCCCTGCTCAGACTCCCAGGTACGTGTTTGTAGCTGATGTGTTTGTTCTCCGCCGTGCAGATCTGGAACCTGGCATCCAACCGCCTCACGTTCCTCAACTCCTACAAGATGAAGATGTCCGTGATACTGGGGATCTGTCAGCTCAGCTTTGGGGTGATCCTCGGAGTCTTTAACCACCTGTGAGTGACGGCCCCTTCAAAGTCCACAACAGCTGAATTATTTAAAAGACAGATCTCAACTGACAGCTATCTGTCCTGAACGCTGTCTTAGCTTGTCTATCTGTCCTGAACGCTGTCTTAGCTTGTCTATCTGTCCTGAACGCTGTCTTAGCTTGTCTATCTGTCCTGAACGCTGTCTTAGCTTGTCTATCTGTCCTGAACGCTGTCTTAGCTTGTCTATCTGTCCTGAACGCTGTTTTATCTGTCATCAGGCACTTTAGGAACAGGTTCAACATTGTCTTGGTGTTCATCCCGGAGCTGCTCTTCCTGCTGAGTCTGTTTGGCTACCTGGTCTTCATGATCGTCTACAAGTGGCTGGCCTTCTCTGCTCACACCTCCAGAGACGCCCCCAGCATCCTCATCCACTTCATCAACATGTTCGTCATGCAGGACAACGGTGTGCAGCCCCTTTTCCCAGGACAGGTATGAAGCCTCCATAGACTGCATATCGCTCCTATTGACCAGTGCACAAAGCGTTGATTTCCAAAATGGCCACTGGCTCCACCAATCAGATCAGTCAGATGGGGTCATGTGTGGTCCCCGTCCCCCCCTTACAGAGTGGTCTCCAGGTGTTCCTGCTGGTTGTTGCCATGCTGTCCGTGCCCGTGCTGTTGCTAGGGAAACCGGTCTACCTCTACTGGCTGCACAACGGCAGCACTCGCCTGGGGATGTACAGGGTGAGGCTGCGTGTGTGTGTGTAGGAGGATGTGTGTGTAGGAGGATGTGTGTGTGTGTAGGAGGATGTGTGTGTAGGAGGATGTGTGTGTGTGTAGGAGGATGTGTGTGTAGGAGGATGTGTGTGTAGGAGGATGTGTGTGTAGGAGGATGTGTGTGTAGGAGGATGTGTGTGTAGGAGGATGTGTGTGTAGGAGGATGTGTGTGTAGGAGGATGTGTGTGTGTGTAGGAGGATGTGTTTGTAGGAGGATGTGTGTAGGAGGATGTGTGTGTAGGAGGATGTGTGTGTAGGAGGATGTGTGTGTAGGAGGATGTGTGTGTAGGAGGATGTGTGTGTAGGAGGATGTGTGTGTGTGTAGGAGGATGTGTGTGTGTGTAGGAGGATGTGTGTGTAGGAGGATGTGTGTGTAGGAGGATGTGTGTGTAGGAGGATGTGTGTGTAGGAGGATGTGTGTGTAGGAGGATGTGTGTGTAGGAGGATGTGTGTGTGTGTAGGAGGATGTGTGTGTAGGAGGATGTGTGTGTAGGAGGATGTGTGTGTGTGTAGGAGGATGTGTGTGTAGGAGGATGTGTGTGTAGGAGGATGTGTGTGTAGGAGGATGTGTGTGTAGGAGGATGTGTGTGTAGGAGGATGTGTGTGTGTGTAGGAGGATGTGTGTGTGTGTAGGAGGATGTGTGTGTAGGAGGATGTGTGTGTGTGTAGGAGGATGTGTGTGTAGGAGGATGTGTGTGTAGGAGGATGTGTTTGTAGGAGGATGTGTGTGTAGGAGGATGTGTGTGTGTGTAGGAGGATGTGTGTGTAGGAGGATGTGTGTGTGTGTAGGAGGATGTGTGTGTAGGAGGATGTGTGTGTAGGAGGATGTGTTTGTAGGAGGATGTGTTTGTAGGAGGATGTGTGTGTAGGAGGATGTGTGTGTGTGTAGGAGGATGTGTGTGTAGGAGGATGTGTTTGTAGGAGGATGTGTTTGTAGGAGGATGTGTGTGTAGGAGGATGTGTGTGTGTGTAGGAGGATGTGTTTGTAGGAGGATGTGTGTGTAGGAGGATGTGTGTGTGTGTAGGAGGATGTGTGTGCAAAGTCGGGCGGTGTATGCGCATGGGGGGTTGTAGTGGCGTGGGTCTGATTTAGTGTGTTTAACCATATACCACAATGGATTTTTGCTAGTTCTCACTGAGTGTCTCTCTCTCTGTTCTGTGTGTGTGTGCGCTCAGGGCTACGAGCGCGTGCGGCGCGGCAGTGAGGAGGAGCTGTCCCTGCTTAGGGCCAGTGACATGGAGGAGGGCAGCAATCTGTCCAGCAGCAGAGAGACGCAAGCAGAGGTAGACACACACTCATATGTTGTGCACTGATTAACTTACTGTAGTTGTGTCGTAGTCACTGAAGAAAGGGTGTTTTTGTCTGAGTAACGGGTGTTTTTGTCTGAGTAACGGGTGTTTTTGTCTGAATAACGGGTGTTTTTGTCTGAGTAACGGGGGTTTTGTCTGAGTAACGGGTGTTTTTGTCTGTGGCAGTTTGACTTTGGGGATGCGTTCCTGCACCAGGCTATCCACACGATAGAGTACTGCCTGGGCTGCATCTCCAACACAGCCTCCTACCTGAGGCTCTGGGCCCTCAGCCTGGCCCATGCCCGTGAGTACCACACACACTGTCACACACTCTCTCTCACACACACACACACACACACACACACTCTCTCTCACACACACACGTTTGAGCTGTAAACAATGGCTTATCTTCATGGTCTGTGTGTGTGTCCTCTCCCACAGAGCTGTCGGAGGTGCTGTGGTCCATGGTGATGCGTGTGGGTCTCCGGATGGACACCAGCCTGGGGATCGTGTTTCTGGTGCCTCTGTTTGGGCTGTTTGCCGTCCTCACTGTGTCCATCCTGCTGGTCATGGAGGGACTGTCGGCCTTCCTCCACGCCCTCAGACTGCACTGGTGCGTCACCAGCATGCAGTACTACACAGTACTACTGTAGTAGCATGGATTCATTAACGAGCTGAAAGTTGTCGGATCGCTGTTTATATAAAATAAACAGCGCATTGTGTATAATTTAGTTCCTATTTATGTAAAATACACACTACGTAAAATGTTTTTTGTACATTATAATAATAATAAAATGGAAGGAAATGTTATAATTTGGCACTGAGTGATCCATGCTTGTGTCCACAGGGTGGAGTTCCAGAACAAGTTCTACAGCGGCGCAGGAGTCAAGTTTATTCCCTTCGCCTTCTCCCTCCTGCCCTCAAGCTTCGAGCACGACGGCTTGCTGTGAAGGCGCCCTGCAGACAAACACAGCCAGTAGGCTCCACGGACACCATGCTCATGCTTTCCTCTGTACTATTCGCACTGACTGCCTTACAGAAGTACAACCAAATGTTAGCATTGTGCTCTATTTTCAGTGTGTGGATATTGACGTGTAAGGATTTTTTTTCGTCATTTTGAAAACTGAAGAAAAAAAAAAGAATGTAGATTCGGCATTATTAGAACATTGGAGGGATATTATATGGTTTGAAGGGAGATTAAGGTTGAAACCACAGCGATCCCAATCGAATGTTTCCATACTGTGAAGCGAACAGGATGTCCACACACGTTGCCTTTCCTTTCCCTGCTATGTGGAACTTTTTCTCCAAACCGGCACATTCCGGAGAAAATTTAAAAGACTGCGATTTAGCACGGGAAGAAGGAACCGATAATCTCACCGTGTCCATTAGCCTTCAGCTGGATAATGTTGTTTAACATGTTTGTGAAGGGTATTGTACCCTTTAGGCAAATCACGAATGAGTATCGTGCATTTGTTATTGGATTTGTGTCAATGGGGTGTTCGTTCCTCGTGAGAGAAGCGGAGCTTGTTGGTTTTAATTGTGCTTTTTTGCAGTACATGTGATTACTGTGTAACGCTGACTTTTATAGGGAGGGGGAGGGGAGGGGGTTGACCATATCACTGGAAACATTAACTTTTCTGCGTAGATGAAGTTGTGATTTTTATCACTATAGAAAACAAAAACATGTCCAAATACTGTTTGGTAAACTACTTCTCTTTATCTATTACAACCACTAATTCTTCTGGACTTGTGTAACAAATAATCATTGGTAACACTCAATGGTGTATGGTTGTTGAGGGGTTATTAAATGTCTTCTAATGCAGTATTCGTAAATGATTTGGAATCTTATTTATTTAAAGAAAATAACTGGTTCATTAAGAAATAGTTAAACACTAATTTTCATGTTGATACATTCCTATATTTTGCATTTGCTGGATTGTTTTCTATCTTATACGGTTGAAGATGTAAAAATGTGTCTTGTCAATAAAGTTGATTTCATCTTAATTTCTTGCAAAAAGTCCACGTTTTTGCCAGAGTTTGGAAGCAAGTGCGTCTTTGTGTTTTTGCGACACCTGCTGCACGCTCAGCACAGCGCGTTTGGGGGAAGTGTACATGTTGCCATGGCAATTTTAGCACGAGAACCAATGTTTGTGTACTTGTCAGTTGAAAAAGCTGCTGAGTTGAATGAACAAACTTTACATTATTTTTGAGTTGACTGGTTGAATAACTATAAATTAAATGCTACTACTCGTTTAAATTAAGCTAGATATCATGTCGGACGATCCACGGGTGCAGTGGATTAGAAACCGCGTATACTCTTGTTTTTATTTTCCTGAACCAGGTTGTTTTGAGGAATTGCTCAGTCGAGGAGATGGAGAAGACGAGCAAAAGATTATCCGGTTTCTGAATGAAGTCACAGATGAAGAAGCAGCTTCTACTCTGCTGTTCTTCAAAGGCGTCAGGGAGGAGGAGATTGAAGTGGAAATCCCTGTTGGTATGTAACTTAATGTTGCTGGTTAGCTACAGTACATTTATATACTTAGTTCTGTAATAAACGACGATTGTGTTAGCTACGTTAACGATAGGCTAGCTAACAGCCAGCTAGCTAATTTTTGACATTTCTTTGAACCCTGTAAAGATCTCTTGCAGCTCGCTGAGGATGAGGATGACTGCCTGCCCGGAGCATCCAAATCTCCCGGAACACCTGCGTCGGAGAGTGAAAAATCTCCCGGAGAGAGTGAGTCATTCATTGGACCTAGCTAGCTACAACTTCTAACCCACACTCACCTTCCCTCACTCACGCGTCTCATTTGCGCTGAAGTGGATACAGTTAAAAGTCACTCTAAACTTACTGTAGCTACAATACTGAATGTAACGCCAACCTATAGACCAGCCTAATAATAGCCAACCAATTCAGTTATCTTCCTGTCTTGATTGAAAAACATGTAAATCTTGCAAAACTGTTACCGACGTTTACCGAAGCGTTTCAATGATCACAGAAAAAAAGAAAAGGAAAGATTCTGAGATCTCGCGTGCTTCGGAGGCCGTCAGCAAGGACTCTCGTGGTCCGGATGAGATCGGAGCAGAGGGTCTCTCCGAGACGGGTGACAGAGAAGACACCCTCTTACCTGTAAGAAGTATCATCTTCACAGCCTCTTTCATGCTTATAATGTTTACATGGGGAAAGCAATCACTACTTAAGTAATTAAGAGCTGTTATACTGTTCCTAGATTGCAGTAAGGAACTATCCTAAATCCTAGAAAAGTGTCTGAAAAAAGACTAGGGTGTTAGAACACCTGCTGCATGCTCAGCAAAACCAAAGCTAATACTATTACAGTAGTAAATATCGCCCTGTATATGAATAAATAAATGAGACACGTACTGTGTGTCTGGTTGTGTCTGTAGAGGATTGAGGTCCGGGTGGTGTACCATGTGGAGCTTCACGTTGCCGTCAACAATGTACCAGAGAAGTTCATGAAGTCCAACATCCTGTACTTCCTGAGGAACACCAGAGGTGGGAGACAGCTTCCTGTAACGTCCTGTTTCTGTGTCGCGCTGGCATGCCTGACAGTGTTCTCCTTTCCAGAAACCATCATTGAACCCACTGATCTGAACGAGGCCAACAATTTGATGCCCAAGCTCCTTGAGATGGGCATGCTGCACGGATACTCCCTGCTGATGCTGAAGGACATGCTGAACCATGTGTGTGGATGGAAGAGAGACCCTTATCACCCCTCCCTGACACCCCATGATACCCCAGCATGCTCTCTAATGACTACCTGTACCTTATCACCCCTCCCTGCTACCCCACACCAACCCTGACCTCTCTGCTGTCACAGGTGTACATCCCAATGCTCTCCGTCAGCCAGCTAAAGCTCACCGATGGAGGCTACCAGCAGGGGGCGGTAGCCACCAAGGACCAGGATGCTGGTGGAGACACGGAGGGGGATCGGCCCGTGGAGTCTCGAGGGATGCTCATGATACGGGACGAGTTGCTCAACAGCGCTCACAAGTTCCTGGGCCACATAGACAGGACCCTCCAGCAGCTGGAAGGTTTGTGGGGCTGTGTTTTGTGATGCGACCTAGTTGGGTTTGTCGAGGTCCAGTTTGAGATGAGGGAGGTGTCCCTGTGGCTCGCACACCACACAGGCTAAGGCCTTACCGCAGCTGTCCAGGTTTGATTCCAGCCCCGGGCATCACTGCATGTCCACCCCTCTCTTTCCCCCCTGCCTTTCCTGTCTCTATACACACTGTCACTATCAAAATAATGACAGTAAGATGAGATGGTGGTGTGTTTCCGGCAGGTGATATTAAGCTGCACATCCCGGAGCTGGACCAGGAGGCTGAGGTGGAGGCACTCCTGGCCTCGTCAGAGGTGGTGGAGAAGCTGGAGCAGTGCGTGATGAACTGGCAGACCCAGATCACCATCGTTATCGAAGAACAGCAGAAGAAGAAACCGCAGGTAAGCCACCCTACAGGGCCCACTCCTTCCACAAGTCTTCTAGGAACAGTCTTCTATCATCATGGTTTCAGCCGTTGTGTTTGATGGTGTCCTGGCCTCCGTCCCAGCCTTTCTTGTGCATGTTTTAGATGTTTCTCTGCTCTGACACACCTGGTTCAGATGAACGAGTCATTACCAGGCTTCTGCTGAGCTTCATAACGACCCGTTCATCTGAACCAGGTGTGTGGGAGCAGGGAAACATCTAGAACATGCAGGACAGGCGGCCCTGAGGACCAGGGCAGAGAGAAGCTGATCCAGCCCACCTCTCACCTTCCCCTCCAGGCTCCGGGCCCTATGGCAGAGATAGACTTCTGGCGGGAGCGCACAGCCATCCTGAGCGCTCTGAGCGAGCAGCTCAAACTGCCCGTGGTGAAGAAGATCCTGGAGGTGATGGTCCGAGCCGACCCCGTCACCGTCCAGAACCTGGACCTGACCGTGACGGAACTTGCCAAGCACCATGTGGAGTCCGTGGAGAACGTCCGCTTCCTCAGCACGCTGGAGAGGCACTTCAAGGTGGGTCAGACCTCCTCGACCATCGCCCCCTGCTGGCTGCTTAGAGAGCTGCATGGCGACAGTGGGGAGACCGCTGCTTTTAAGAACGGTTTTGTCGATGGTGTCGTCGGAATTCAAAATGAAATTGAATTTGTATGGTCGTCTTTACCTCCTGTCTCTGAGCGTTCTGTAAACCCTGTTCCCTCTGTGTCAGAACCTGGCCACGGGGGTAGACTTCGGCGTGATCCTGGACACCATCCCCCTGATGATGAACGGCCTGCGGATGGTGTGGATCATCTCCAGCCACTACAACAGGGACGATCGCATGGTCCCGCTCATGGAGCGCATCGCCTGGGAGCTGTCGGAGCGCGTCGCCCGGGTGGTCAACGTGCGAACGCTCTTCAAGTGAGGGAACCCGGTCCTAATACCCAGAGTTATTTTCCTATACCATACCCCTAACCCCTGCCCTTCACCCCTACCCCCTAACCCTCTGTCTGTTTCTCTACATCTTGGGTGAGATTCTAACTGTTGTTGTCTGACGCACAGAGACAAAAGGGAGGTGGCCCAGACCAAAGCCCAGGACGGCAGGAGGGTTCTGGACCAGTGGAAGGCCTGTTACTTCGAGGTGCGGGCTAAGATCGAGATCTCCGGCAGAGACCCGCGCTGGGAGTTTGACCGGAAGAAGCTGTTTGAGAAGACGGACTACATGTCCTCCATCTGCCAGGACCTGTACAGCGTCCTGCAGGTCAGTGCAGCCTAACCACCAAGCACAAACAGCCTGAACACACCACTAAACCACCTGCATGTTTGCGTGTGTTGACACCTTCCTCCGCTCGCTCGCGTAGATTCTGGAGGAGTTCTATAATATCTTCGGCTCAGAGCTGAAGGCCGTGACTGGAGATCCGAAGCGCATCGATGACGTGCTGCGCTGGGTGGACAGCCTGGTGGTGCCCATCGAGGAGCTCAGCTTTGACCCTTTCAACATCCGCAAGATGGGCAGCTGGAGGATGATCATGCAGGACTTCAAGTCCAAAGTTCAGGTGAGTTCCCTCCTCCAGACATCCCTGGCTGTTGTCCTTCAGTCTCCTCACCCGTCTGTAATGTCAGCCCCTCATCCTGCCACGGTTGTCCACCCCAGGCCATCGAAGCAGAGGCCATAAACTTCATCGACCAGTCCTTCAAGACCCTGCGCTCGGCGTCCGCTGCCTTCGACATGCTGCTGAAGTTCAAACACATCCGCTCCAGAGAGGCCATCAACAACCAGATGATGCAGAAGTTCAACGACATCCTGGTCCAGTACTGCAAAGAGGTCCCAGACAAAACCAGTTCAACACAATGCCTTATTCTTATCACTGATATCAACCTCATGTCATTCATTTACCTCTTGAACCACTCTAGCCACCGAGCTTTCTGACTTTCCATGACTGTCTGCAGGAGTCATGATGGTGGGGTGTTATTTCACATCAGTGATGTTTTGTGTTTGTGTTGCGGGGGGGGGTAGGTGGACATCATCAGTGTGATATTCATGAAGAACAAGGACAACCCTCCACTGAATAAGAATCAGCCGCCTGTGGCCGGGGCCATCTACTGGGAGAGATCCCTCTTCCACAACATCAAGATCACCATCATCCGCTTCCTGGAGGTCCCGGAGATGCTGGAGAGCGAGCAGGGCAAGCTGGTGAGCACAGGGGAGGAGTGGAGGGGAGGAGAGGGGAGGAGAGGGGAGGAGAGGGGAGGGGAGGAGTGGAGGGGAGGAGAGGGGGGGGAGGAGGGGAGGAGAGGGGAGGGGAGGAGAGGAGAGGGGAGGGGAGGAGGGGAGGAGGAGGGGGGGAGGGGAGGAGAGGGGAGGGGAGGGGGTGGATCACGGCAACAGGAGTGGGCTCTTTCTGAAGTCTGTTCTGTCTCCCTCTCCCTCCTGTCTCTCTCCTTCCCTCTCCCTCCTCTTCCCCACGCTCTGCCTTGCGTCCAACCTCTTTCCCCCTTTACGCCTCCTTCTCTCCCCTCCTCCCTCCTTCTCGCCCCTCCTCTCTCATTTCCCCCCTCCTCCTCATCTCTCCCTCCCCCTCTATCCCTCTCCTCCTCCCTCCTTCTCGCCCCTCCTCTCTTATTTCCCCCCTCCTCCTCATCTCTCCCTCCCCCTCTATCCCTCTCCTCCTCCCTTCTTCTCGCCCCTCCTCTCTTATTTCCCCCCTCCTCCTCATCTCTCCCTCCCCCTCTATCCCTCTCCTCCTCCCTTCTTCTCGCCCCTCCTCTCTTATTTCCCCCCTCCTCCTCATCTCTCCCTCCCCCTCTATCCCTCCCCTCCTCCCTCCCTCCCTGCCCTCAGGCCAAGGCCAAGTACCTGCAGCTGAGGCTGCGTATGAAGGAGTACGAGGTGGAGAAGTTTGCCCGCTGGCGTGAGGAGACGGAGCACGTCCTGCTCCTGCTGATGAAGCGCCCCCTGCTGGTGGTGACGAGCAGCTCTGGGGTTGTCCCTGGAGACCAGGGGCCTGCCGACACCGTCAGTACCACACACACTGAACACAAGCTCATCTTCCATGTGACCTCTTGGATTTTTAATGCACTTTTTAATGTCCTTTATTGATCTTTTTCTTGCTTTTATATTAACCGTGGAGTGCCCCTCGACAATGAAGGATGCACAATCAATTCAATACATTGTTACAGTTATAGTTATATAATCAATCAGAACAGTGCAATGATATCATGATCTGTTCTCCTTGTGAAAACAGATCTGCCATTTTTAGAATGCCTTCTTTCTTCTCTCTTTCCCCGCCCTCTGATGGTCCAGGGTTCCAAGCAGGAAGTGGAACGAGGCGTGCGCTACACGGTGAACTTTGCCCCCGAGCTTAAGGAGATCATCTCTGAGACCAAGTACCTGGAGCAGCTGAGCTACTCTGTCCCTGACCTGGCCCGCAACGTGGCTCTGCAAGAGGACAAGTTCCTCAGGTGATGATGACACAGCATGAAAACCCTCCTCCAAATACTTACCTTTTAAAATATAAAAACCTTCTTCACACACATGGTGGTACTTCCGAGTACCAGCAGGTGAGTTGTGTCTGAGGCCTGTGGTGACTTCCACAGCTGTGTCTGAGGCCTGTGGTGACTTCCACAGCTGTGTCTGAGGCCTGTGGTGACTTCCACAGCTGTGTCTGAGGCCTGTGGTGACTTCCAGGTACGTGGATGACCTGAAGAACCTGGTGAACCGCTACCAGGCCCTGATGGACGGGCTGAACGATGCAGAGTTCTCCCTGCTGGCTGAGCAAATCCACGAGCTGAGGAGGGTGATGCGCTCCGGCCACAAGAGGCTGAACTGGAACGCTCTAGGTACCTTACATCTACGCTCTGCACACATCTGATCCGCCTGCAGGGTTTGAAGCTCTGAAGAACCCGCCTCCTTTAACCCTGGTTGCCAGCAGGATTCATGATAACGCTGCTCAAACGTTTAGATATTGGGATGTTTCTAGAATTGAGTGTGTGTAAGAGGATTCAGAGATGTGCATATCTAACCCTAACCCAGGGATCTCTGAGTTCATCAACCGCGGCACCCAGGCTGCTTCCAAATTCGAGTCGCTCGTCAATCAGATCCAGAAGAACGAGCGGGACATCGACGCCAAGCTGCAGTCCATGGAGACGGCCAACCTGTTCAAGTTCCCCGCTCCGGACCGAGCCGATGGCCTCCCAGGTACGTCTGATCCCTTCAGCGAGAGCTTTCACCCTACAACAACCTACAAATAGTGCACCTAGAAAGCTCAGATCAAGGATCAGAAGTGCACAGTTCTAACAGTACTCTGGTGATCAGAGTCAGAGCACCGCCTGTATTTACCAGCCACAAGTTAGGGAGTAAACAGGAAGTGACATCTCTCACGCGTGCACGTGGTGTTTTGTTAGGAGTGAAGGAGTTCTGTGAGCTGGTCCAGCGAGAGAGAGCCAAGGACATGAACCTGCTGAGCAGGAAGTACACCGCCATTGGTCCCCTGCTCACCAAGATGGAGAGCCTGGTGATGCACACCAACAGCGGCCGAGCCCAGCGCATGGAGCACTACTACAGCTACTGGGAGCACAAGATCTTCCACTCGCTCACCAGGATGGTGCTCAAGTGAGCGGCCGGCATGGGCGTTGCCGTGGGGAGGGGCGAGGAGGTGGGAGGAGTCATCAGCTGTTTTCTTTCTGTGCTTGTTTCCTTGTAGGAACATCAACACGTTCAACATGGCCCTGATGGGGAGCACCCCTCTGTTCCAGATCGACGCCATCCTGTCCGCCCCCGAGATCGTGCTGCACCCCAAGAACAGCGAGGTGTACCGGCTCCTCATGCAGTCTGTCCGGGACTGTGTGGAGAGCACCAAGGTGGGTTCCCTCTCCTAGCAACCTCGTCATCCCAGACCTCGCCTCGCTGATAGGGTCAAGTAAACCTTCTCCACACCCCTCCCTCCCTTACATCCTCCCCCCTCCCTTACATACTTCCCCCTCCCTCCCTTCTGTCCCCCCACCCTCTCTCTTCCATTCTCCCTCCCCCATCCCTTACATCCTCCCCCTCTTCCTCCCCCTCAGAGGTTTGTGCGCTGGATGCACGGCTCCTGTCTGGAGTGTCCTCCGCAGCGCGTGGACGGCGAGGACGAGCCGGTGGTGCTCAGCTTCTATTCGGACGTGTGCCAGCAGCCTCAGGTCAACGAGCGCGCCACAGCCGTGTCCCAGAACGCCCAGCGGCTTCTCGCCGCCGCCGGCCGCTACCTCAACCGCTGGAAGCGCTACCGGCCCCTCTGGAAGCTGGATAAGGCCATCGTCATGGAGAAATTCGCCGCCAAGCGCCCCTCGTACGTCACCTACGACGACAAGCTGCAGTTCTACGCGCGGGTCAGCCAGGAGGTGTCCCAGCAGCCCCTGGCGAAGGACGAGCATGTGATCCGGGTGAATCTGGAGCCCCTGGCTCGCACCGTGCAGGAGAACGCCCAGGCCTGGGTCAGCTCCCTGGGCAGGCTGCTCAACACCTCAGCCCGCGAAGAGCTCTTCAGCCTACGTGACCAGCTGCTGGTACTGCCCTGCGGCACACTAACACATGCTCTGTGTTGCTGCTATCGGCTAAGCTTTCAACTTGAGCCCGACCAATTTATCGGCGGGCCGATATTATCGGCCGATATTAAGCATTTTCCAAACTATCGGTAGCGGCATTTATAATGGCCTTTTGGCAAGTGTTTTGAACGCCACAAACCCTACAACCAGATGATCCAGCCAGAGTTTGGCAGAGTGTTATGAGAGTGTTTATGTTTTGTTACGCGTGTTTATACAAATGTATATATATCGGAATATTAGATTTTTTTTATCACCAAATATTTATAGCGATAACGGCCTTAAAAAATCTAACCCTTATCGGTCGGGCTCTACACACTAACCCTGTCCCTCTACACTGAAAACATCATCTTTTGAACTGCTTTAATGCCAAGCTCTCACTGCCGTGTGGCTGTTCTGTGTGTTTACTCACAGCTGCTGTCAGACAACCTGAAGAGAGACCCCAGCTCCTTGGAGGACCTGAAGTTTGTCCTGGGCAACATCTCGGACATCCGGGCCATGTCCCTGACGGTGGAGCTGCGCTTCACAGACATCCAGGAGCGATACAGGACCCTGGCCATGTACCACGTCCAGGTAGGGCCTCACCCAGGACTCTGGCGATGTACCACGTCCAGGTAGGGCCTCACCCAGGACCCTGGCCATGTACCACGTCCAGGTAGGGCCTCACCCAGGACCCTGGCCATGTACCACGTCCAGGTAGGGCCTCACCCAGGACTCTGGCCATGTACCATGTCCAGGTAGGGCCTCACCCAGGACCCTGGCCATGTACCATGTCCAGGTAGGGCCTCACCCAGGACCCTGGCCATGTACCATGTCCAGGTAGGGCCTCCCCCAGGACCCTGGCCATGTACCATGTCCAGGTAGGGCCTCACCCAGGACCCTGGCCATGTACCATGTCCAGGTAGGGCCTCACCCAGGGGCAGGTCCCGCTCTGAGTGTCTCTCTCACTGACCTGCTGTGTTGTGGGAAAAGAATGTGCCTGAAAGCTTGAAACGGATTAAACAAGAGCTTGATGCGTGTTCGCATGCTGGTTTTGTATATCCACATCCTGATTCTGTACTGTCACGAACTCCGTGTGGTGTTAGGTCTGAGTAGACATGATCCAGGTGTGACGTTGTCCTGGGCTGCGGGTGGGGCCAGGTGCTGGAGGAGGAGCAGGAGCTGGTGGGCAGCATCGGGCAGCAGTGGAGCCATCTGTTCTCAGAGGCCAGACAGGTGGACCGCAGCCTGGGCCGGGTGAAGAAGACCTTCACCGAGGTCAGACACCTTCACACACAACCCTCTGTGTCCTCCACCGCAGCCTGGTCCTCAGGGCCCGCTGTCCTGCATGTTCTAGAGGTTTCCAAGCTCCAACACACCTGGTTCAGATGAACGGGTCGTTATGAAGCTCAGCAGAAGCCTGGTAACGACCCGTTCATCTGAACCAGGTGTGTTGGAAGAGGGAAACATGCAGGACAGGGGGCCCTGAGGACCAGGGTTGAGAAAGGCTGCTCCAAGTCATCGACATGCCATTTCCTTCATGTAGCAGACGCCAATCCTAACCCTGTCACCCAGATTGACATCCAAATACATATAGAGCAGCAACAGACCAGGGATGCCAGTTACTGATCATGCCCTGCCCTCTCCTCGTCCCAGATCACCAAGACCCAGACAGAGGAATATAAACAGGAGCTGGGCATCTTTGCGGAGAGCTTCAACATGCACGGCCCCGGCGCCGTGGGAGACGACTTGGAGAAAGGTACGCATCCCCCCCCCCTCGTACGACACGACTCTCTACCGGCCGCACACACACACATACATGCCTGCACACACACGCCTGCACACACACATTCATGCCTGCACACACACACACACGCCTGCACACGCACACACACGCGCTCAAACATTCCTTCCTGTTCAGGAGTGGCCGTGATGGTCAGCTACGAGAAGGAGCTGGCTGTGGTCGAGGCCGGCCGGCAGGAGCTGGCCAATGCAGAGAAGCTGTTCGACCTGCCCATCACCATGTACCCGGAGCTGCAGAGTGTGCAGAAGGAGATGAAGGGGCTGCGGCAGATCTACGAGATCTACAGCAGCCAGAAGGTGGGGGTCTGGAGGGGAGGTCTAGTGTGTTTATACTCTGCATCACCAGAGGTATTACAGCCAGGTGTGTGTGTGTGTGTGTCGTCCAGGCGGCCAAGGCAGAGTGGTCTCAGACGCTGTGGGTGAACCTGAACATCCAGGTCCTGCAGGAGGGTGTGGAGGGCTTCACCCGCAGTCTGAGGAAGCTGCCCAAGGAGGTGAGGGCCCTGCCTGTGGCCTTCTTCCTGGAGGGGCGCATGAAGGAGTTCAGAGAGTCCCTGCCCCTCCTGCTGGACCTGAAGAACGAGGCCCTGAGAGACAGGTATGTCCTAGAAAAAAGATTTTAAAGGTTTTAAAAAGGTTTTGAGAAAAAAGCTGTATTCTAGGCTTCTCTGTTCTCTTTCCTCCTCTCCTTTCACTACGTGTGTGTAAAAAAAAAGATTTGAAAGGTTGAAAAAAAATACATAGTTGATAACACGATGTGTGTGTGTGTGTGTGTGTGGTTCCTTCAGACACTGGAGAGAGCTGATGGAGAGGACAGGTACCAGCTTTGAGATGAATCCAGACACCTTCACCCTGGAGAACATGTTTGCCATGGAGCTGCAGAAGTACGGCAGCGTCATTGGAGACATCGTCACCTCGGCCGTCAAGGAGCTCAGCATCGAGAAGGCAAGAAGAAGAAGCCTCCCTCAGCCTCACCTCGCTCAGCCTCACCTCCCTCAGCCTCACCTCGCTCAGCCTCACCTCGCTCAGCCTCACCTCCCTCAGCCTCACCTCGCTCAGCCTCACCTCCCTCAGCCTCACCTCGCTCAGCCTCACCTCGCTCAGCCTCACCTCCCTCAGCCTCACCTCGCTCAGCCTCACCTCCCTCAGCCTCACCTCCCTCAGCCTCACCTCGCTCAGCCTCACCTCGCTCAGCCTCACCTCGCTCAGCCTCACCTCCCTCAGCCTCACCTCGCTCAGCAGGGGGGCTGGACCAGCCTCAGGGCCCACTGTCCTGCATGTTCCAGATATTTCTCTGCTCCAACACACCTGGATCAGATGAACGTGTCTTTACCAGGCTTCTGCTGAGCTTCATAACGACCCACAGTTAGTAACAAACAGTGTTTGTGTGTACTTCTGGTGTGTGTGTGTGTGCACAGGGGGTGAAGGAGGTGGTGGACACCTGGGAGAGCATGAAGTTCACGGTCCAGCGCTACTTCAAGGGCACCCAGGAGCGAGGCTCTGTGCTGGGCGTGGTGGACGAAATCCTGCAGAGCCTGGACGACAACGCCATGAACCTGCAGAGCATGGCGGGCAGCCGCTTCGTAGGACCCTTCCTGACCACTGTGCAGCAGTGGGAGAAGAGCCTGTCCATGATCAGTGAGGTCATCGAGGTCAGTCTCATCATCTGGGGGGGGAGCTCTGTGGGGGGGAGCGGAGATCAAAAGGTCACGGGTTCAAATCCACCCCGCGCTCAGGATAGAGACTGTCTCCTGGACGAACCCATGGCGTGATGTGGATGTTGACGTGGGGCGCATGGGCAGGTGTTGGTTCTTGAACTCCACGGTGCTGAGCTCAGGCAGGTCCGAGGTGATGGTGCTGATGTTCCTGTGTCCAGGTGTGGATGCTGGTGCAGAGGAAGTGGATGTACCTGGAGAGCATCTTCATCGGCGGGGACATCCGCTCACAGCTCCCCGAGGAGGCCAAGAAGTTCGACAACATCGACAAGATGTTCAAAAAAGTGAGGAACTCCAACCATGAACAAATCAGCGTGTCACCCTCACCAGCACTCTGAAAGTCTGGTCTCACAGCCTGCTCCTGCAGTGCCTCCAGTGTGACGTGTGGCTTGGTGTGTGTGTGTGGTGTGTGTGTGTGTAGATCATGAGCGACACGGTCAGGGACCCGGGGATAAAGAGGTGCTGCCTGGTGCCTAACCGGCTGTCAGAGCTGCAGGCTCTGAGCGACGGGCTGGAGCGCTGTCAGAAGAGCCTGAACGACTACCTGGACTCCAAACGCAACGCCTTCCCTCGCTTCTTCTTCATCTCCGACGACGAGCTGCTCAGCATTCTGGGAAGCAGTGACCCCACCTGTGTCCAGGAGCACATGATCAAGGTGACTAGATCACTCTCATCCTCTATCCTCACCCTCGACCCTCACCCCTGTCCTTACCCTCTACTCTCATCCTCACCCTCTCACCCTCTACCATCACCCCTGTCCTTACCCTCTACTCTCATCCGCACCCCCTCATCCTCGACCCTCACCCCTGACCTTACCCTCATCCTCACCCCCATCCTCACCCCCTCACCTTCACCCTCTCAACCCTCCCCCTCATCCTCATCCCCCTCCCTCTCCCCCTCCCAGATGTATGACAACATCGCGGCCCTGCGCTTCGACGTGGGGGCCAACGGCGAGGCGGTGGCGGGGGCGCTGGTGTCGGCCGAGGGGGAGGTGATGGACCTGAGGCAGGCGGTGCCGGCGGAGGGCCGGGTGGAGGAGTGGATGACCGGGGTGCTGCTGGAGATGAGGAGGACCAACAGGCTCATCACCAAGGACGCCATCTTCCACTACTGCGAAGACAGGGGCAGGTCAGGAACGCCCTCACTTGAGTCAAGCCCATGTACACAGGGGGGGCTGTAGGGGGGGTTTGAACTGTGTGGGGGAGCTCTTGGTTTGTAGTGAAATGCTCTACCCACTAAGCTAAACACACCCCTCAGTGTGTTTTTGACCCTTCCCTGAAACACCCATGTGAACCCGTGCTTCAGGACGGCCGACGACAGCGTCTGTGTTGCTGTGCTTGTGCCCTCAGGGTGGACTGGATGCTGCTGTACCAGGGCATGGTGGTGCTGGCCGCCAACCAGGTGTGGTGGACCTGGGAGGTGGAGGACGTCTTCAACAAGGTGAGGAAGGGCGACAAGCAGGCCATGAAGAGCTACGCCAGGAGGATGCATCAGCAGATCGACGAGCTGGTGACCCGCATCACCCAGCCCATGAAGAAGAACGACCGGCGCAAGATCAACACGGTGCTCATCATCGACGTCCATGCCAGGGACATCGTGGACAACTTTGTCAGGGACAGGTGAGGGAGGGGGAGGGGGGGGGGCGCTGACTGGACGCGCTCTCAGAGCAACACGATCTGACCTGCGTGTGTTCCCCTGGGTTCTGTGTTCCAGCATCATGGATGCGCGGGAGTTTGAGTGGGAGAGCCAGCTGCGGTTCTACTGGGACCGGGAGCCTGACGACCTGTTTGTGCGCCAGTGCAGCGCCAGCTTCTCCTACGGATACGAGTACATGGGTCTGAACGGGCGTCTGGTCATCACCCCTCTGACTGACCGCATCTACCTCACCCTCACCCAGGTGGCTGACCAGGCCTCACCAGGACTCGGGCCTCTCACAACTCACCTTTAACCCGTCTCTGTAAGCTCTGGACATAGCTCTGAAAATGACCATATACATGTGTGTGTGTGTGTGTGTGTGGCCCCAGGCCCTGTCCATGTACCTGGGTGGGGCCCCGGCAGGTCCGGCTGGTACAGGGAAGACGGAGTCCACCAAGGACCTGGCCAAGGCCCTGGGCCTGCTGTGTGTGGTCACTAACTGTGGAGAGGGCATGGACTACATGGTAGGAGCCACGCCCACAGGGCTGCAGCGCTCTCCATCAGAAGATACTTAGGGCTCTCCTATATACAGTAGGGATCATATATTCTCCTCTGTCAATTCTCCTTCCATCCCTCCCTCTACCACTTTCCCCTCCCCCCTACCCTTCCACAGGCGATGGGGAAGATCTTCTCGGGGCTGGCCCAGTGCGGAGCCTGGGGCTGCTTCGATGAGTTCAACCGCATTGATGCCTCCGTGCTGTCTGTCATCTCCTCCCAGATCCAGACCATCCGCAACGCCCTCATCCTGCACCTGAAGAGGTTCCACGTGAGTTCACAGGGTCAGGGTTCACAGGGTCAGGGTTCACAGGGTCAGGGTTCACAGGGTCAGGGTTCACAGGGTCAGGGTTCACATGGTCAGGGTTCACAGGGTCAGGGTTCACAGGGTCAGGGTTCACAGGGTCAGGGTTCACAGGGTCAGGGTTCACAGGGTCAGGGTTCACAGGGTCAGGGTTCACAGGGAACTGTTTTATCCAGAGCGACGTCCAAGTAGAGTTTGTTGAGATGACAGTAGAAAGCGTTGTTTCCGTCAGTTTGAGGGCCAGGAGATCAGCCTGGACGCCCGTCTGGGGATCTTCATCACCATGAACCCGGGCTACGCCGGCCGCACAGAGCTGCCCGAGTCGGTCAAGGCCCTGTTCAGACCCGTGGTGGTCATCGTACCAGACCTGCAGCAGATCTGTGAGATCATGCTGTTCTCTGAGGGCTTCCTCCTGGCCAAGGTCAGGAACTCATCTCTCTCTCTCACACACACACACTACACAACACACAGCATTATGTTACTATTATACACACACACTGTTACATTATTGTTATTTGTATTATTGTCACACACAGTCCTTTTCCCTGGTTCAGTTGTGTGTCTGTCCTGGTTGTGAGTGCAGATTCTGGCTAAGAAGATGACTGTTCTGTACAAGCTGGCCAGGGAGCAGCTGTCCAAGCAGTTCCACTACGACTTTGGCCTGAGAGCGCTCAAGTCTGTGCTGGTGATGGCAGGAGAGCTGAAGAGAGGCTCGCCAGACCTGCATGAGGTAAACACCAGAGCCTTCCTGGAAGGCCCACCGTACGTACACCTCCTGCTCCCAACTCTGTCATGTTGGAACCGGAAAACCTAGCTTCAGTCGGCTTGCGCCCAGTAAAAAGGACAAGGAGGTCTTTTATGCTTCTTCTAGAAATATGTTTTAGTTTATTGGAGTTTTATGATTTATTCTCACTTCATTCTCTTCCTCCCTCTCCTCCTGGTCGGCGTCTCTCAGGACGTGGTGCTGATGCGTGCTCTCCGGGACATGAACCTGCCCAAGTTTGTGTTTGAGGATGTTCCTCTGTTCCTGGGGCTGATCACAGACCTGTTCCCGGGCCTGGACTGCCCCCGAGTGTGCTACCCCAGCTTCAACGACGCCGTGGAGATGACCCTGCAGGAGAACAGATACCTCACGATTCCCAACCAGGTGCCCCAGCCCCCCCCCGCCTTATCTTGTTAGACGACAGGTAGTAGCGTCTAGCATCGAGTGAAACGTTTTATTTTAACATGAAACAACTGTATATTGATTTGGAGAGGGTGTGTGTGACCCTGTGCGGCGCTGTGACGGCAGGTGGACAAGGTGGTGCAGCTGTATGAGACCATGATGACCAGACACACCACCATGATCGTGGGGCCCACAGGCGGAGGCAAGTCTGTGGTCATCAGCACGCTGTGCCAGTCCCAGACCAGGTCAGAACCCCCACACCCACACTCCCACCTCCACCCCCCTCACTCCTCCTCAGGGATCTTGGTCTAGCCTCCATACAGCGTGTTTATGTTTACTGTATTTAAGAAGCATGCGGTGAGAGGCTGTGGCAGGGGGTCTTCACTGTGATTGCTTTGTTTCCACGTCGACGACAGGCTGGGCCTGGTGACCAAGCTGTACGCCCTGAACCCCAAAGCCATGAGCGTGATCGAGCTGTACGGCATCCTGGACCCTGTGACTCGGGACTGGACCGACGGCATCCTGTCCAACATCTTCCGGGACATCAACAAGACCACGGACAAGAAGGAGAGAAGGTGAGGACAGGTCTCCTGTACCCCCCTTCTCCCCCTCCTCCCCTCCCTCCCTCACCCGCTCCTCGACTCCCCCCCTCCCCCTCCCAACATACCTGGTTTAATCCCAGCACTTCAGGATGTGGAGAAGCGTATTATTCTATACTATGCATCCACACGACTCACCTGGACGTTCCTCATGCTGCGTTCTGGCCTGCTCACCTGTCCTCCAGGTACATCCTGTTTGACGGGGACGTGGACGCCCTCTGGGTGGAGAACATGAACTCTGTGATGGACGACAACAAGCTGCTCACCCTGGCTAACGGGGAGAGGATCCGTCTGCAGGGACACTGTGCTCTGCTGTTTGAGGTCAAACATCTGGCATCCCTAAGTATTCTAGGACATTTGTGTGTATATATTAGGGGTGGGAATCTTTTGGTACCTCATGATTCGATTCGAATCGATTCTTGGGGTCACGATTCGATAAAAAATCAATTCACGATTTTTCATCCCAAAAATGTTTTTTTTATTAAAAAAAAAGTGAATCGATGTGAATCGCTTGAAGACTGAATCGCGATTCAAATGTGAATCGATTTTTCCCCCACCCCTAGTATATATGTATGTCTTTAACGTGATGGGTGTAGCTCAGCGGTCGAGCGATGAACACACTGCAGACATGCATAGCATGCAGTATGCAACGTGTTCTGCAGGCTTCTGGGTGCTCGTTGTGGTAAACAGCCCTGTGTTGTAGGTGGGAGATCTCCAGTACGCCTCTCCTGCCACGGTCTCCCGCTGCGGCATGGTGTTCGTGGACCCCAAGAACCTGCGCTACACTCCCTACTGGATGAAATGGGTCACAGGCAGACCACCCAAGGTCCACGAGCCAACACGTTTCACACTGAACAGCAACTGAAGCAACGCAGCAGGATTCTAACCCCGTCTTCTGGTGTGTCTGTGGACAGGAACAACCAGAGCTGATGAAGCTGTTTGAAAAGTATGTCCCCAGCGCCATCGACATGATCGTGGAGGGCGTCGTGGACGGCAAGCAGGGGGACAAGCTGAAGACCATCGTCCCTCAGACAGACCTCAACATGGTTGGTCCAGTCTGAAGCGACCCCAGACCTCCACAGTAGAACCTGAGTCCACCCTCATCCCTCAGCCCTGAGGGACCGGTAAGGTAGATGAGCGCTTCCTTAAAAGCAGTCTGTTGGCCTCCTCTCTCCAGGTGATGCAGCTGTCCATGATGCTGGAGGCTCTGCTGGAGACTGAGGGGCTGGGGGCAGACGCTCTGGAGTCTTACTTCCTGGAAGCTCTGTACTGCTCCCTGGGAGCCTGCGTGGTGGACAGCGGCAGGAACAAGTTTGACAGCTTTGTGAAGAAGCTGTCTGGCCTGCCCTCCGTGCAGGATGAGAAGAGTCTCGCTGGGCCAGGAGAGATCCCAGGTGGGGGAGGAGATCTGGAGGGGAGGGGGGAGAGGGGAGGAGAGAGTTAAGGGGAGGAGAGAATTAAGGGCAAGAGGGAGGGAGGGAGGGAGGGAGGGAGGGAGGGAGGGAGGGAGGGAGGGAGGGAGGGAGGGAGGGAGGGAGGGAGGGAGGGAGGGAGGGAGGGAGAGAAGGAAGAGAAGAGAAGAGAAGAGAATGGGTGGAGGGAGAGTGTGAGGGAGGGAGAGAAAGAGTGGTGATTGATAGAGGAGAATATGATATCCATAATGTAACGAGCCAAGGACAGGTTTGCTTTGATTTCCACCAGAAGAGCAACTATGCTTTCATTAAAAGTTCTGAGGTGTTGTCGCTCCTCCCAGGTTACCTGCCCACTCTGTACGACTTCCACTTCGACGAGGTGAAGAGGAAGTGGCTTCCCTGGAGGTCCCTGGTCACCAAATACATCCACGACTCTGACAAGAAGTTCATCGACATTCTAGGTACAACAATCCACTCATGAGCGCCCGACAATGTGTGTGCCAGTCTCCATATCCTGCTGGGTATGTTGTGTGTCCGTGTTCACGTGTGCCTGCCTGCCTGTGCTTGTTCTCCAGTCCCCACGGTGGACACCACGCGGGCGGGCTGGCTCCTGGAGCAGATGGTCAGGATCAAGAGGCCCGTGGTTCTGGTTGGGGAGTCCGGGACCTCCAAGACTGCCACCACACAGAACTTCTTCAAGAACGTCAACATTGACACCACCGTGAGTTAACGGCAGCAAACATCCGACGGCAGACAGTTCTAATGAGATGGTTTATCTTGTGGTGGAGAATAGAGTGTCTGCAGTCAGGAGAAACTCCTGTTCGTTTGTATAACTCCCATTTTTATACCAACGGCGATGAATCCTTGTTCCCAGATGACCCTGGTCATCAACTTCTCCTCGCGGACCACCTCCATGGACCTGCAGAGGAACCTGGAGGCCAGCGTGGAGAAGAGAACCAAGGAGACGTACGGCCCCCCCATGGGGAAAAGGCTGCTGGTGTTCATGGACGACCTCAACATGCCCCGGGTACCCCCCCACCCCCACCCCCCCTCTCCTCCCTTCTCATCTGTCTCTGCCACTGGACGTCTGTTTGTGTGCTGACTGTTGTCAGCTGGTTCCTCTCTGTGTCACCGAACCCTCTCTGGGAGAGCAGGGAAGCCCTGACTGAAGCGTGATGTGACTTGCAGGTGGACGACTACGGCACGCAGCAGCCCATCGCCCTCCTCAAGCTGCTACTGGACCGGGGTGGCCTGTACGACCGCGGCAAGGAGCTCAACTGCAAGATCCTCAAAGACCTGGGCTTCATCGCCGCCATGGGCAAGGCCGGAGGAGGCAGGAACGAGGTGGACCCTCGCTTCGTGTCGCTCTTCAGCGTCTTCAACATCCCCTTCCCCGAGGAGGACGCTCTCAAGCTCATCTACGCCTCCATCCTTGAGGGCCACGCCCGGGTGAGCCGCCGCCACGCGGACATTTGACTTGTTTCAAAAGACGTTTCTATCCAGAGAAGCTATGGGAAAGGGTCTTGAGTCAGCTTTTGTCTTGTAGCCGTTCGAGGAGGCCATCCAGAAGATCTGTGAGAAGCTGACCTTCTGCACCCTGGAGCTGTACAAGAGCATCATCAGAGACCTGCCGCCCACCCCCTCCAAGTTCCACTACATCTTCAACCTGAGGGACCTGTCCAGGGTGTACCACGGCCTGACCCTCACCAACGCAGAGAGGTGGGAACACCTGGCTCCTCCTCCCCCCTGCTGAAACACCACGCTGTGGAGACTTGGTGTGTTTTGTTGACATGTTTTCCTCTGGCAGGTTTCTGACTGTTGCCCAGTTCGTGAGGGTGTGGAGGAACGAGTGCCTCAGGGTGTTTCACGACAGACTCATCAACGAAACAGACAAACACATCGTACGTGCTTCAATATTTGTCATATTGTTTCTTTGAGTTGAAATATTACTATTACAACAGCAAAAACAAACATTGCTATCCTCACAGCTCGCGTGTGTTTTGCTCCTAGGTCCAGGGCCACATCAAGAGCCTGATAGACGAGCATTTCAAGTCTGACTTGGACTCCGCCATGAGGGACCCCGTCCTGTTTGGAGACTACAGGACAGCCCTCAACGAGGCAGAGCCCAGGGTGTACGAGGACATCCAGGACTATGATGCCGCCAAAGCCCTCTTCCAGGTACAAATCATGAAAAAAAACAAAAAAAAACTTCTTACTCCTTTGAGACAATCTCAGATGCTACACAGTGTTTAGATGACTGGTCTGGTGTCCTCCAGACAGTTCACTCTCTCGGTCATCTCACCAGCCTCCCTCTACCCCCTGACCCTAACCCAGGAAATCCTGGAGGAGTACAATGAGAACAAGACTTGCATGAACCTGGTTCTGTTTGACGACGCCCTGGAGCACCTGACCCGGGTGCACCGCATCATCAGGATGGACCGTGGCCACGCCCTCCTGGTGGGGGTGGGAGGGTCCGGCAAGCAGTCCCTGACCAAGCTGGCCGCCTTCACCGCTGACTGCGAGGTAGGAGGGAGTCTCCACAGTACTCCACCACAGGCACACACATTCCAAATAAATGTCTAGTGATAGACCGCATGCACCAGTTAGAAGGCTTCTGCGGAGCTTGATAACGACCCATTCGTTTGAGGCGTGTTGGAAGAAGGAAACATCTAGAAGGGGCAGGGCCAGGGTCCTCCTCAGACACTCAAGATGAAGATCACCTGTTCCGTTTGGTCCTGCAGGTGTTTGAGATCGTGCTGAGCAGAGGGTATGGAGAGGCCACCTTCAGAGAAGACCTGAAGCTCCTGTACCTGAAGCTGGGCATCGAGAACAAGAAGACCGTGTTCCTCTTCACCGATGCCCACGTGGCCGAGGAGGGCTTCCTGGAGCTCATCAACAACATGCTCACCTCAGGTAAACAACATGCTCACCTCAGGTAAACAACATGCTCACCTCAGGTAAACAACATGCTCACCTCAGGTAAACAACATGCTCACCTCAGGTAAACAACATGCTCACCTCAGGTAAACAGCATGCTCACCTCAGGTAAACAACATGCTCACCTCAGGTAAACAACATGCTCACCTCAGGTAAACAACATGCTCACCTCAGGTAAACAACATGCTCACCTCAGGTAAACAGCAACACGCCCACCTCAAGTAAACAAACTAAACACGCTGTCGTCGGTCTGTGTGTGCACCCAGGCATGGTCCCTGCCCTGTTCCCTGACGAAGAGAAGGAGTCCATCCTCAACCAGCTCCGTGACGAGGCTCTGAAGATGGGCAGCGGCCCCTCCAAAGAGAGCGTGTGGCAGTTCTTTGTCAACAAGAGTGCCAACAACCTGCACATCATCCTGGGCATGTCCCCCGTGGGCGACACCCTGCGTACGCGCTGCAGGAACTTCCCAGGTAAACACTCACACACACCCCTGGCTGTTCTGGATGAGTGTTTGGTCCTGAGATGCTCCACACCCTGTGTGCTGTGTCCCCCCTCTCTACCCAGGGCTGGTGAACAACACTGGGATTGACTGGTTCCTGCCCTGGCCCCCCCAGGCTCTCCAGGCCGTGGCTCAGTCCTTCCTGGGTACGGACACTTCCAGAAAATTTCTGTCCTCTTCCACCAGGGGGTGGGTATTAACGCAGCTGTGGTGGTCGTCCCGCAGGCGAGAGCCCCATGATCCCGGCGCAGCACTCGGCCGCTGTCATCGCCCACGTGTGCATGGTGCACGGCTCTGTGGGGCGCTTCAGTACCATGTTCCTGCAGAAGCTGCGACGCAGCAACTTCGTCACCCCCAAGAACTACCTGGACTTCATCAGCACCTACGCCGGCCTGCTGCAGGACAAGGACCAGGCCATCCTGGGTGAGTCCTGGTCTCCCCCTCCCCTCTCTCCCTCGTGCTTGTAACCCAGCTGAGATGATGGTTGTGGTTTGGTGTGTGTGTGTGTGTGGTCAGCTCAGTGCAAGCGTCTGGAGGGAGGCCTGGACAAGCTGGAAGAGGCCAGCGTGCAGCTGGCTGATCTGAACATCAAGCTGGCCGAGCAGAAGGAGGTGCTGGCGGAGAAGTCTGCGGCCTGTGAGATCCTCCTGCAGGAGATCTCCACCAACACCACCGTGGGTCAGTAGACGGCACCTGGCAGGTTCAGGACGCCACCCTGTTACTGCACCCTCACACCACCCTCTCCCTGTCTGCCCTCCCTCTCCCTGCTCCTCGCCCCCTCCCCCCCTCTGCTCCTCCCCCCCTCCCTCTCCCTGCTCCTCCCCCCTCTTCTCTCCCTGCTCCTCCCTCCCTCTCCCTGCTCCTCCCCCCTCTCCCTGCTCCTCCCCCTCTCCTCTCCCTGCTCCTCCCCCCTCCCTCTCCCTGCTCCTCCCTCCCTCCCAGCCGAGGAGAAGAAGAAGCTGGCTGAGGACAAAGCGAAGGAGATCGAGGTGCAGAACAAGGTGATCGCCGTGGAGAAGAAGGACGCAGAGAGCTCTCTGGCCGAGGCTCTGCCGGCGCTGGAGGGAGCCCGCATCGCCCTGCAGGACCTGGACAAGTCTGACGTCACGGAGATCAGGTGACCTTCCGCCTCTCCCACCCCCTGACCCCCCCCAAGCACAAGCAAGAGTACTACCTGCTTGTATGTCTTAGGATTACTCAAGTTCAGTCCATCCCTGTGTGTGTGTGTGTGTGTGTGTGTGTGTGTGTAGGTCCTTCGCCAAGCCTCCCAAACAGGTGCAGGTGGTGTGTGAGTGCATCCTGGTGATGCGCGGCTACAAGGAGATCAGTTGGAAGTCGGCCAAGGGCATGATGTCCGAGGCCAACTTCCTGCGCTCGCTCATGGAGATGGACTGTGACGCCATCAACCCAGGCCAGACCAAGACGGTCAGAGGTAGGTCAGCTGACCCTGACCTCACCGTGTCTGGGTCCTGCCAGGAGACTCACAGCTTGTCTTGGGCATCATCTTTGGCTGGATGGTTCTGTTTCGCAACCGCTCTCTGTCCCTGCTCGCCAACGGATGCCTGAACCAGCTCCGCTTGTTGTTCTTAACACTGACTCCTCCCTTGTCCTCCCTTGTCCTCCCTTGTCCTCCCTTGTCCTCCCCCGTCCTCCCCCGTCCTCCCCCGTCCTCCCCTGTCCTCCCCCGTCCTCCCCCGTCCTCCCCCGTCCTCCCCTGTCCTCCCCCGTCCTCCCCTGGCCTCCCCTGTCCTCCCCTGTCCTCCCCTGTCCTCCCCCGTCCTCCCCTGTCCTCCCCCAGGCTTCCTCAGGAGTCTCAACACCAGCTTTGAGGAGATGCAGGCGATCAGCAAGGCCGGCTCGGGGATGCTGAAGTTCGTGGAGGCGGTGATGGGCTACTGTGACGTGGCCAAGGAGATCAAGCCCAAGAGAGAGAAGGTGGGGAGACGGCTTTGTTAACTACTGAGGATGCGATGTGACCCTAGCCACTTTAAAGTCTGAAGGTTGTGATCTTCCGGTCTCTCTCCCCCCCCCCTCTCTCTGCGTCTCCAAGGTGGCTCGCCTGGAGAAGAACTTCTTCCAGAGCAAGCGGGAGCTGGAGCGCATCCAGACCGAGCTGGCCACCATCCAGAAGGAGCTGGCTGCGCTGAGCGACAAGTACAGCGATGCCATGTCGGAGAAACAGCTGCTGCAGGAGGAGGCGGAGCTGATGGAGCGACGGCTGATAGCGGCCGATAAACTCATCTCTGGCCTGGGCTCCGAGAACAAGCGGTGAGGCGCCTGTGTGTGTGTGTGTGTGTGTTCGTATAGGACGTGTCTCGCAGAGAGAGGATGTAGATCGTAGCCATGGAGGTTTTAGACTTCAGTCTCATCTTTATCTTGATTTCTCCTCCTCCCTGCTCCTTCTGTTCCTCCTTCCCATCCTCATCCCCCTGCTCCTCCCTCCTCATCCCCCTGCTCCTCCCTCCTCCTCATCCCCCTGCTCCTCCCTCCTCCTCCTCCCCCTCCTCCCTCTGCTCCTCCTCCTCCTCCCCCTGCTCCTCCTCCCCCTCCTCCCCCTGCTCCTCCTCCTCCTCCTCCCTCTGCTCCTCCTCCCCCTGCTCCTCCTCCCCCTGCTCCTCCCCCTGCTCCTCCCCCTCTCCCTCCTCCTCCTCCTCCTCCCCCCGCTCCCAGGTGGACGGAGGACCTGGTGGAGCTGAAGGAGCGTCGTGTGCGGCTGCTGGGAGACTGTCTGATCTCGGCAGCCTTCCTGAGCTACGAGGGGGCGTTCAGCTGGGACTTCAGGATCCAGATGGTGTACGAGGTGTGGGAGAAGGACGTGCTGGAGAGAGACATCCCCCTCAGCCAGCCCTTCAGAGTGGAGAGCCTGCTCACCGACGAGGTGGAGATCAGCAGGTGAGAGAGGGTGTGTGTGTGTCTGTCTGTGTGACCTGGGTGTGTGTGTGTCTAAAATACAAGAAATGAACACTACATTTTTTGAAAAAATGACTTAATACTAGTGAAATGATCTATCCATGCAGCAAGATAATTTTACTCGACAAGATATCTTAAAATAAGTTGGTTCCAGTCTAGAAATAAGTAGGCTTAAGAATATACCACAAACTAGTAAATCATTTTCAAAACAAGATAATAAATATTGTATTTCCAGAACTAAGATTTTAAATCTTGGCATGCACAGAACAATTTGCAGTGTGTGTGTGTGTGTATTTGACCTGTGTGTTTGTGTCTGTGTGACCTGTGTGTGTGTGTGTGTGTGTGTGTGTGTGTGTGTGTGTGTGTGTATTACCAGGTGGGGGTCAGAGGGTCTTCCTCCAGACGAGCTCTCTGTCCAGAACGGCATCCTGACCACCAGAGCCAGCCGCTTCCCCATGTGCATCGACCCCCAGCAGCAGGCTCTCAACTGGATCAAGAAGAAGGAGGAGAAGAACAACCTCAAGGTACCTCCACTAGCACCAGGGCCTGTTCCATGAAGCAAGCTCACCATGCAGGAAGTGCAGGACATGGGCTCAGCCGGATTCAAGCCCTCCTAATGCTACACACTCTTACTCAGCTAGCGGGGAGGAGCCATGTCCCCAGGGTGACTTCCTGGTGGACGTTTCTCCTCAGATCTCGTCCTTCAACGACCCGGACTTCCTGAAGCAGCTGGAGATGGCCATCAAGTACGGCTTTCCCTTCCTGTTCCAGGACGTGGATGAGTACATCGACCCCGTCATCGACAACGTCCTGGAGAAGAACGTGAAGGGCCCTGAGGGCCGGCAGGTGATCGTGCTGGGGGACAAGGAGGTGGACTACGACCCCAACTTCAAGCTGTACCTCAACACCAAGCTGGCCAACCCCAAATACTCTCCCTCTGTGTTCGGCAAAGCCATGGTCATCAACTACACTGGTAACTGGAGCCTCTGTGTGACTGTAAACTGTTAAGAGTGTGGGAAGGGTTTGGTTATGGGGGGAATAGAGGTGTGTGTCTGACTGTGTGTGTGTGTCTGACTGTGTGTGTGTGTGTCTGACTGTGTGTGTGTCTGACTGTGTGTGTGTGTCTGACTGTGTGTGTGTGTGTCTGACTGTGTGTCCCAGTCACCCTGAAGGGCCTGGAGGAGCAGCTCCTGAGTGTGATCGTGGGGTTCGAGCGGCGGGAGCTGGAGGAACAGAGAGAGCGTCTGATCCTGGAGACCAGCGACAACAAGCGCCTGCTGAAGGACCTTGAGGACTCCCTGCTCCGCGAGCTGGCCACCTCCACCGGCAACATGCTGGACAACACCGAGCTGGTGCACACCCTGGAGGAGACCAAGAGCAAGGCCAGCGAGGTGAGTCTGGTCACCCCAGGGCCGGGAGCACGTCTGGGGGGGGGGACAGAGAGGGAGGCCTCCAGACCTCTGGATCAGAGGTTCCCAGCCCTGGTCCTAAGGGCCCACTGTCCTGCATTTTCCAGATGTTTCCCTGCTCCAACACACCTGGTTCAGATGAACGGGTCGTTACCAGGCTTCTGCTGAGCTTCATAACGACCCGTTCATCTGAACCAGGTGTGTCGGAGCAGGGAAACCTCTAGAACATGCAGGACAGTGGGCCCTGAGGACCAGGGCTGAAGACCACAGCTCCAGCTGAACTCTGCTGATGTGTGGTGGTGGCGTGTGATTGGTCCAGGTGTTTGAGAAGCTCCGCCTAGCGGAGAAGACGTCAGCAGACATCGACAAGCTCAGGGACGGCTACCGTCCGGCGGCCAAGCGGGGCGCCATCTTGTTCTTCGTGCTGGCGGAGATGGCCCTGGTCAACAGCATGTACCAGTACTCCCTGGCCTCCTACCTGGAGGTGTTTGACTTCTCCCTGCGCAAGTCCCTCCCCGACTCCATCCTGCCGCGCAGGCTGAAGAGCATCATGGACACCCTCACCCACAACGTCTACAACTACGGCTGCACAGGTCAGGGGTCACAGGTTAGGGGTCACAGGTTAGGGGTCAGACAGGGTCAGGGGTCACACAGGGTCAGGGGTCACACAGGGTCAGGGGTCACACAGGGTCAGGGGTCACAGGTCAGGGGTCACACAGGGTCAGGGGTCACACAGGGTCAGGGGTCACACAGGGTCAGGGGTCACACAGGGTCAGGGGTCACACAGGGTCATAGGTCAGGGGTGACAGGTTAGGGGTCACACAGGGTCAGGGGTCAGACAGGGTCAGGGGTCACACAGGGTCATGGGTCACACAGGGTCAGGGGTCACACAGGGTCACAGGTCAGGGGTCACACAGGGTCACGGGGTCCCAATGTTATGAAGGTGGTAATGTTATGATGACCAGGCGTTCAAGAAGGGGTTCAGAGATGATGCCATGGTGTCAGCTATACTTTCGGGAGAGTGTTTTTGCCAGGCGAGTGTGTCTAGCTCAGTGGGTAGAGCATTTGAACTCAGATCAAGAGGTTCAAATCCGCCTGTACGTCGCTTTGGATGAAAGCGTGTGCAAAATGAACACATGATTGTTCCGTGATGGTGACATGCTCTTGGCTGACGTGTTGACGGGGTGATCCTCAGGCCTGTTTGAACGACACAAGCTGCTGTTCTCCTTCAACCTGACCATCAAGATCGAACAGCCTGAAGGCAGGGCGCCACAGGCTGAGCTGGAGTTCTTCCTCAAAGGTGACACAGTTCTCTCTCTCTGTCTCTCTGACAGTCTCTCTTTCCCTCTCGTTCTCCCTGCCATCTCTGTCTTTCTCTCATTGTCTCTCTATCTCTTCTTCTCTTTCTCAAGTTCAGAATTTTTTTTATTGGCATAAAATAACTCCATGTCTGTCTCCCCCCCTCAGGAAACCTGTCCCTGGAGAAGAGTAAGAGCAGGAAGCCGTGCTCCTGGCTGGCTGACCAGGGCTGGGAGGACGTGGTCAGGCTGGCAGAGCTTTTCCCAGAGCAGTTTGGCTCTCTGCCGGACGACGTGGACAAGAACCCCACTGAGTGGAAGAACGTGAGTGACCCCCTGCTGGTCTCCTGAGGAGGGGGAAGGTCATGAGGGTTTAACGCTCCTCTCCCTTTCCCCCCCTCCCCTCTCCTCCCCCCCCTCCTCTCCTCCTCCCCCTCCTCCTCTCCCCCCCCCCCCTCTCCTCCTCTCCTCTCTCCTGGCTGCAGTGGTACGACCTGGACAGCCCAGAACAGGCTCCGTTTCCCTGCAGGTACAAAGACAACCTGACGGTCTTCCAGAAGCTTCTGCTGCTGCGCTGCTTCCGCCTGGACCGGGTGTACCGCTCCGTCAGTGACTACGTCGCCTCCACCATGGGAGAGAAGTAGGATGCCAGGAGGCAGCCACGCTGGGACTCTACATACTACTGTGATGTGTGTGTTTATCTATCCCTGTTGATAACCATCCTCTCCTCCTCCCCTCCCCTCTCCTCTCCTCTTCTCCTCTCCCCCCCCCCCCTCCTCCTCTCCCCCCTCCTCCTCTCCTCTCCCCCCTCCTCCTCCCCTCTCCTCCTCCTCCCATCCCCTCTCCTCTCCTCCCCTCTTCTCCTCTCCCCCCTCCTCCTCCTCCTCTCCCCCCTCCTCCTCCCCTCCCCTCTCCTCTCCCCCTCCTCCTCCCCTGTCCTCCTCCTCCCCTCTCCTCTTCTCCTCTCCCCCCTCCTCCTCTCCTCTCCCCCCTCCTACTCCCCTCTCCTCCTCCTCCCCTCCCCTCTCCTCTCCCCTCCCCCTCAGGTATGTGCAGCCTCCAGTGATCAGCTTCGAGGCCATCTACGAGCAGAGCACCCCCACCTCCCCCATCGTGTTCATCCTCAGCCCCGGCTCCGACCCGGCCAGCGACCTCATGAAGCTGGCCGAGAGGTCCGGCTTTGGGGGCAACCGCCTCAAGTTCCTGGCCATGGGGCAAGGCCAGGAGAAGGTAGCACATTTGTGCCTTTCAGCCACAAAATGCCCCTCAAACCACAAAATAATATAAAAATATATTATGTTTTTTTTTTTTTATTATGTGAAAAATACATGCATCTTCAAAGTGGGGCTCTTGCCTCTGAGGGAAGCTCCAGTTCCAGGAGAGTGATGTTCCTCCTGTCCTGTAGGTGGTGCTGCAGTTCCAGGAGAGTGATGTTAAGTGCCTGCTCTCCTCCCGTCCTGTAGGTGGCGCTGCAGCTTCTGGACACGGCGGTGTCGCGGGGCCAGTGGCTGATGCTGCAGAACTGTCACCTGATGGTCAAGTGGCTGAAGGACCTGGAGAAGTCCCTGGAGAGGGTGACCAAGCCTCATCCAGACTTCCGCCTGTGGCTCACCACAGACCCCATCGGAGACTTCCCCATCGGAATCCTGCAGAAGTCCCTCAAGGTGGGAGCGAGCTGAGATCACACACACACACACACACACACAGGCTGAATACCTGCCGAGGTGTCCCAGCACCTAAATGATTTGTATTGAGTGAATCAAAGTATACCTCATCAATAGTTAACAATTGCTGCTTTGGCCATGTTTGATGTTAATTTTGTATTATTCTTTCTCTCTCTCTACCCCCCCCTCCCTCCCTCCCTCCCTCCCTCCCTCCCTCCCTCCCTCCCTCCCTCCCTCCCTCCCTCCCTCCCTCCCTCCCTCCCTCCCTCCCTCCCTCCCTCCCTCCCTCCCTCCCTCCCTCCCTCCCTCCCTCCCTCCCTCCCTCCCTCCCTCCCCCCCTCCCCCTCTGGGTGATGAGGTGGTGACGGAGCCTCCTAACGGCCTGAAGCTGAACATGCGGGCCACCTTCTTCAAGATCCCCCATGAGAGCCTGATGACGTGCCCCCACCCGGCCTTCCGCAGCCTGGTGTACGTGCTGGCCTTCTTCCACGCCGTGGTGCAGGAGAGGCGCAAGTATGGCAAGATCGGCTGGAATGTGCCCTACGACTTCAACGAGTCTGACTTCCTGGTAAGAGACAGAGGACCAGGAGTTCACCCACAAAACGCAAAATTATGAGATTCTGCACAGAATTCACATATTTGTAATTTCTAATATTTCGCTGTATTATACACATTCTCAAACTGTGACAGTGGACTCTGGAAGGGTGTATGGTGTGAGCGTGTCTCCTCAGGTGTGTGTGTGTGTGTTCTTCAGGTGTGTGTGTGTGTGTTCCTCAGGTGTGTGTGTGTTCCTCAGGTGTGTGTGTGTGTGTTCTTCAGGTGTGTGTGTGTGTGTTCCTCAGGTGTGTGTGTGTTCCTCAGGTGTGTGTGTGTGTGTTCCTCAGGTGTGCATGGAGATTCTGGACACCTACCTGACCAAGGCCCACAGCCAGGGCGACACCCGGATCCCCTGGGGCAGCCTCAAGTACCTGATAGGAGAGGTCGGCTCCACTGTACCTTTTCAACCCATTTTTAACCTCATTTATCTGATTCTTTCATCCAAAGCTATTTCCAAATGGTGCTGATAGAAAGTACAGTGTGAAACAGATGATCAGCACAGTGCACAGTGCCCTCAGGTGAGGAGGCAGGCTAACCCAGGGAGCTGTACCTGCTCTCAGGTGATGTACGGGGGCCGCGCCATAGACAGCTACGACCGCAGGATCCTGAGCGTCTACATGGACGAGTATCTGGGAGACTTCATCTTCGACACCTTCCAGCCCTTCCACTTCTTTCACAACCAGGAAGTGGACTACAAGATCCCTGCAGACGGCCCCAAAGAGATCTACGTTGGTGAGTGGGCTCCCATACGGAGAGATGAACACACTACATAACACCATATACAGTAGCATAACTGCTTTTTCCATTGTTATGTATAGGGAAGTATTTATGTAGCATAAAAAAAACCTGGTCCATGCCTGGTTCATGTCTGGTTCATGCCTGGTCCATGCCTGTTCCATGCCTGGTCCATGCCTGTTCCATGCCTGGTTCATGCCTGGTCCATGCCTGGTCCATGCCTGGTCCATGCCTGGTCCATGCCTGGTCCATGCCTGGTTCATGCCTGGTCCATGCCTGGTTCATGCCTGGTCCATGCCTGGTCCATGCCTGGTTCATGTCTGGTCCATGCCTGGTCCATGCCTGGTTCATGCCTGGTCCATGCCTGGTCCATGCCTGGTCCATGCCTGGTCCATGTCTGGTTCATGTCTGGTCCATGCCTGGTCCATGCCTGGTTCATGCCTGGTCCATGCCTGGTTCATGCCTGGTCCATGCCTGGTCCATGTCTGGTTCATGTCTGGTCCATGCCTGGTCCATGCCTGGTCCATGCCTGGTCCATGCCTGGTCCATGTCTGGTCCATGCCTGGTCCATGCCTGGTTCATGTCTGGTCCATGCCTGGTCCATGCCTGGTCCATGCCTGGTCCATGCCTGGTCCATGTCTGGTCCATGCCTGGTCCATGCCTGGTCCATGCCTGGTCCATGCCTGGTCCATGTCTGGTCCATGCCTGGTCCATGCCTGGTCCATGTCTGGTCCATGCCTGGTTCATGCCTGGTCCATGCCTGGTCCATGCCTGGTCCATGCCTGGTCCATGCCTGGTCCATGCCTGGTCCATGTCTGGTCCATGCCTGGTCCATGCCTGGTCCTCTGTCCTCCAGGGGAGATCGAGGCCCTGCCCCTGGCCAACACCCCGGAGGTGTTCGGTCTGCACCCCAACGCTGAGATAGGATACTACACACAGGCCGCCCGCGACATGTGGACCCACCTGATAGACCTGCAGCCTCAGACTGGTACAGCCCTGCTCCCTGCCTCACTTACACACACATATATATATATATATACACACACACACACACACACTCATATACACACACACACACAGCCTAAGCCCCTCTCCTCCCCTCCAGGGGAGTCCGGCGGAGGCATCAGCCGTGACGAGTACATCAGCCAGGTGGCCCGGGACATCCAGAGCAAGCTGCCCGCGCCCTTTGACCTGGACGTGATCCGCAAGCGCCTGGGCCTGGAGGTGTCGCCCACCTCGGTGGTGCTGCTGCAGGAGCTGGAGCGCTGGAACAGGCTGGTGCTGCGCATGGGCCGCTCCCTGGCAGAGCTGCAGAGGGTGAGGAGAGCCCCCTACACACGCTGGGTCACACACACCACCCCTCCATACATCCACCCACTCAGATCTGTAGGGATACATAACCGGTTGATAGGTAATGAAAGAAAGTCAATCATAACAAATAAAAATAAATGTGTGAGTGATGCACGTTTTGCTCAGTCACTTGGACTTGGGGTAAATAAATGATCGTGAAGTAACAGTTTAGTAATGAACCCCCCTGGCTCCGCCCCTGGGTGTGGTGTTGTTGGGCGGGGTGTGGGGCAGGCGCTGGCGGGCGAGGTGGGCATGAGCAGCGAGCTGGACGAGGTGGCGCGGGCGCTCTTCAACGGCCTGCTGCCCTCCATCTGGAGGAAGCTGGCTCCCGACACGCTCAAGTCCCTGGGGAACTGGATGATCCACTTCAGGAGACGACACGAGCAGTACAGCGCCTGGGTGGGCCGCCATCTCTCACACACACACACACACACGCCTGAACATACACGTTCTGACAGTGTGTGTGTGTGTGTGTGTGTTTCCCAGGTGGAGGAAGGCGAGCCAAAGGTCATGTGGCTGTCAGGACTCCAGATCCCAGAATCCTACCTGACAGCGCTGGTGCAGGCCACCTGCAGGAGGAACGCCTGGCCTCTGGATCGCTCCACCCTCTACACCCAGGTCACCCAGCACTGCACCGAGCAGGAGGTCAACGAGAGGCCCGGCCAGGGTGAGGCCTCACACACACACAGTTACACAAACACACACACAGCTACACACACACACAGTTACACCCACACACAAACAGTGATCTGTAAGTGATGAGAGAGGTGTTTCCCAGGGTGCTTTGTGTCGGGGATGTACCTGGAGGGTGCTGACTGGGATGTGGAGCAGGGCTGTCTGGTGAGGAGCAAGCCCAAAGTCCTGCTGGTGCCGCTGCCCATCCTCAAGGTCATCCCCATAGAGGCACACCGCCTCAAGCTGCAGGTAAGAGGCACCCTCATCCCCTCATCCCCTGACACCCTCATCCCCTCATCCTCTGACACCCTCATCCCCTCATCCCCTGACACCCTCATCCCCTCATCCTCTGACACCCTCATCCCCTCACACCCTCATCCCCTCACACCCTCATCCCCTCATCCCCTGACACCCTCATCCCCTCATCCTCTGACACCCTCATCCCCTCACACCCTCATCCCCTCACACCCTCATCCTCTCACACACTCATCCTCCCCTCCCCTCACACCCTCATCCCCCCACACCCTCATCCTCTCATCCCCTCACACCCCCTGGTTTCAGCAGGCCCGTGTGGACAGTGTTTGAGCTCAAATCAAATCAACATGTATTTGTGTATCCCTGTTTACACGCAAGCATGAGCTGTGTGTTTGTCTGTCTGTCTCAGAACACACTGAAGACCCCGGTGTACACCACGTCCATGAGAAGGAACGCCATGGGCGTGGGCCTGGTGTGCGAGGCCGACCTGTTCACCACCAAGCACATCTCCCACTGGGTGCTCCAGGGAGTCTGTCTCAGCCTCAACTCAGACTGAAGGGGGCGCTGCCTGCTTCCAGACCCGGCTGCCGCCACAGGACTGCCACTGCGGCCCTGCTTCCTGAAGTGAAAAGTCCATTTAGAAAATGTGGCTTTTAAGAAACAGTTGTTGATTTGCAAGGCTGTGTATCATTTTCACTACAAATACACTGTTTTGACAAGTTGTGATCTTCTCTGTCGTACTGTTCTGGTGTTCAGGCACTCTCACACGATACAGCAGGTTAGCAGGGGGCTCCGGGCCCCTGGGGGTCCCTCTCCACTCTGCACAGGGCCCCTGGGAGTCCCTCTCCACTCTGCACAGGGCCCCTGGGGGTCCCTCTCCACTCTGCACAGGGGCTAGTGGATCTCCAGCCCTCTCAAACCCCCAACCCTGCTATTTGTAATCTCTGAAGACAGATCTCTTTATTAGTCTTACGTCTGCTTGATTCCTTCTGACAGTCGTAACGCCCAGAATCCTCGCTCGGCCTTCCCAGACAGGACGAAGGGCCCGATCAATCTAGCCGGAGAAGACAGCCTGCTTTGTGTTATTTTTAATTAAAATGGTGACATTATTTGTCCAGGTTATATTTCAATCCTCCTCCTCCTCTTCGTGTGACTGTGCGTTGTGTAGGGGGAGGCAGTCAATCTATGCGCAGGCATTTAGAAAAAATGTCCTGACAGATAAAATTTAGATTTAAGTCGATTTTGTAACCTACCCAGGTCGGGATGTGTACGTGCTGCATGTGGTTTAACTTGAATTCCAACATATTTCATGTGGAGTTTTTTTTCTTATCCTTAATCTGAACGTCTGAAAGGAGGAATTCAGTCCATTTTTAAAGAGCTTGAGATATATTTCCTGCCTATGGAGGCTAAGAGTGGATTATAGCTGTTGCATACAGGGAGTCCTGCTCATGGAAAAACGTCTCAGAGTCAAACATTGACTAAGGGACATTGTGAAACGTCGCCCTCATTGCCTGGGATTGTTTTTCTTTTTTTACAACTTTTTGTTGTTGCTGTAGACTGGAAGAGCCCTATCAGCTTTGCCTTTGTTGTCAGGTTGAGAGCTGTGGAGGGAGAAAAAACAACCAGCTGGTGCTTAGAGCCCTACTGTGGTGCAGAGGGTGGTGCTGGGGTGGGGTGGCTGCTTCCTGCCGCGCTGAGGTGAGGCGGCCGGGGCGGAGGGCGTGACCGTGACGCCCCCCACACGCTCCAGACCGCACCGCAGCCTCCTGGAGGAAGCTGGCCCTGCGTCGCCACCCTGGACCCAGAACCCTGGACCCAGAACCCTGGACCCAGAGCCCTGGAACCAGAACCCTGGACCCAGAACCCTGGACCCAGAACCCTGGACCCAGAGCCCAGAGGCCCCTGGACCCAGAGCCCTGGACCCAGAGCCCAGGACCCAGAGCCCAGGACCCAGAGCCCAGGACCCAGAGCCCTGGACCCAGAGCCCAGGACCCAGAGCCCAGGACCCAGAACCCAGAGCCCTGGACCCAGAACCCTGGACCCCAGAGCCCAGGACCCAGAACCCTGGACCCAGAACCCAGAGCCCTGGACCCAGAACCCTGGACCCAGAACCCTGGACCCAGAACCCTGGACCCAGAGCCCTGGACCCAGAACCCTGGACCCAGAACCCTGGGGACCCAGAGCCCAGTCAGTCCCCGAGACCCACTGGGGCTGTGGTTGTGGCAGGACAGGCCAGGGAGAGGGAGAGGGCAGTTCTGCCTTTCACCGGCTCCCTGTCATAAAGCAGAAGGCATGGTGAAGAGGAGGAGGAGGAGGGCAGGACACATCTTTATGAGCATCCCCAGAGATTTGGGGAGGGAGGGGGGGGGGCTGTAAAAGGTCTGTGTTGGGACCACTGCTGAACAGAGGAGAAAGGAAGGTTTACTTTTTTAATCAGCGCACACATCAAATTAGTCAAAGGAACCTCAGTGAGGCAGAGACACGAGACAATAGGTAAAGGAACTCTTTATGTTTGGTTGCACCGTGAAGAGGGAGGGGAGGGAGAGAGGGAGGGGGGGGGGGGGAGGGAGAGAAGGGGGGGTGGGGAGGGGAGGGAGGAGAGGGAGGGGGGGGGAGGGAGAGAGGGAGGGAGGGGAGAGAGGGAGGGAGGGGAGGGGAGGGAGAGAGAGAGAGAGGGAGGGAGGGGGGTAACATGACAAGAAAGGAGAAAGGGGGGTAGGAATTATAAAAACCGTGTCTCAATGCGACCGCCCCCCACCTTCCTCCCTGGCCCAGATTATTTTCAGCTGTGCAGGACTGGGGGGATTACGATGAACCCTAAACCTCCTGCAGCTCCTGCCTGCCACCACTGCCTCGCACACACTGCCTCGCACAAACTCTGCCTCACACACACTCTGTCTCACACACACTCTGTCTCGCACACACCGCCTCGCACACACACTGCCTCGCACACACCGCCTCGTAAAATACCAAGGGTGCCCCCCAAACCAAATAATACCACCACATCGCCCTCCCCCTCCCCGCTCTCTGCCACAGTGTCCGTTGGTAGTGTGATTGAGAGCAGGTGGGCTTCTTTGAGATTTAGCCTCCTGGGGGTGCAAGGGGGTCCAGGGCTCCATGCCCACCTGTGTGCCCTGCCAGCCTCTGGGCGTGCTAAGCCTCCGGCCTGACCCACCAGGAGCTCAGTCTGGTGCCAGACCACAGCCCAGCGGGTCCTGGATGTTTGTCCAGAAAATAAACAACCCCCAGTCCTACTTTCATCCAGTGAGAAGGTTATCACTGCTGTGTCAGCCTGGCCTCGGGCCAAGCTGGGGCCTCTGCCAGGCATGTTGTCCAGGGGGCAACTGCACTGCTCAAGTCTGGACAAACACACGGAGTTCAGAAAGATTAATCAATAGTAAAAGCACGCGTCAGTCATTCTAGAAAGTTGTGGTCACTCGCGAAGCATATTTGATCCAGTCATGTACAAGCACCTCATTTAATTCTGATACCGAATACATGTTGTTTTAATTAAGAGATATAGGCATTATAGTTTTACTTCAAAATTGTTTTTTTTGCCGGCTATCCAAACATTTCGACACTTCTACATCATCAATTTATGCCGGGGGAGAAAAGACGTCAGATGCATTGAGAGTCAGTGTGTTGTAAGCGTGCCATGTGCTGAGTGAAAGGTTGCTGCGGGGAATGGGCAGGGAAAAATACTCTGCGGGCTGTTCTTTTAAAAGACTCAAGGAGACTATAAAACTAGTTTCTTGCCCATTGTGTAAGGCTCGGCTTGAAATGCGCCAAGTCGGAGGAAGGCAGGACTGATAAAGGAGAGCGGACCAGTCGCTGTGTATCCTTTCCTCGGCTTTTCTCCGGTCGGAACACTGCCCGTTTGGGCACGCGACAGAACTCGGTGAATGTTTCAGTCTTCATCTTTCGTCTTTGTGAGATTTCAAGAACGCGGATTTTTTTTCTTTCTTTCATTTTTAACCAATCTGTGGAAGTGGTGAAAGTGTTATTTTGATGTGTATGTTTAGATTTTCTTGGTGAAGAGATGCGCGGCTTCTCATTGAACCTCCAGCACTGACACATTTATTGTTCCCCCTCTTCTGGACTCGCTGGCCGGCTGTTTTCCCGCAGGGAAAGGCATTTAGAAACTTTTCAGGCAGTATATTTGAAGCCACGGAAATGGGAACGTGTCACCGGGAGTGCGTGTCTGCGCTTTACCGGAAAAGTTTCCGTTGGATTGTGCTGCTGCTGGGGCTGACCTCCGCAGCTCACGGGACCTGGAGAACGGGGCTTTACAAATACTCTACCGGGACCCAGCTGAACAGAGACCCGTCGGCTTCTCAAACCTCAGTCTATCAAAAAAGGTACGGCTAGGTTACAGTGTACAACATATCATTTAAGCTGACACAAAATATTGAGCAGAAAGTTATGCGATATCGCTTTGCCATAAATCTATATTCTAATGCCAGAATAACGTCATACTCGTCATATATTTCTATGTTTGACACAACGTTACGTATACAACAATAAACGTATTGTTATAAATGCCTATACATATTTCCCGTCGGTCTTTGCGCCTTAAAGCTCCTCTCTCTATAGACCTACACAGTTTTAATACAACCAATAAAAGGCACCGCGGGCATCTCGCATTCCTGTTCCTCTAACGAGCCCCATTGTCTTCCTGATGTTTGGTTTCCTCTCCTACCCTAAAGCACACTGTGCTGGCCCCTCTCTCCCATCCTCACTGTTGTCCTTGCTTGCCCACAGTCTGTGTGTGTGTGAGCGTGTGTGTGTGTGTGTGTGTGTGTGTGTGAGCGTGTGTGTGTGTCTGTGAGCGTGTGAGCCCTGCTGTACCACAGACACTCTGCTGTCCTGTACCTGTCTCCTCTCAGCTGTCAGACAGCCACAGACAGGCACAGACAGCCACAGACAGGCACAGACAGACACAGACAGACACAGACAGGGCACATACAGACACAGACAGACAGACAGGAAGAGACAGGGCTCCTGTCATACAGACAGACAGTGTGAATTAACGACGGGGGAAAGGAGGCGAGTTATCGTGGGCCGTGTGAGTCAGAGGAGGGTGAGGAGTGCTCTAGAAGCTCAGCTCTCAGACTAAACACAAACACCCAAACACCCCTCCGCCCCTCCACCCCTGCGCCCCTCCCACCCCTCCTCCCCCTCCGCCCCTCCACCCCTCCTCCCCTCCGCCCCTCCACCCCTCCGCCCCTCCACCCCTCCTCCCCTCCGCCCCTCGCCCCTCCTCCCCTCCTCCTCCCCTCCTCCCCTCCACCCCCTCCTCCCCTCCGCCCCTCACCCCCTCCGCCCCTCCGCCCCTCCACCCCCCCGCCCCTCATCTCCCCTCCTAGATCCCGTGCGTTTCCCTGTAACCCTCCAGGGCTAGAGGAGGTGTGTGGATGACATCAGCTCGCACAAACATCTGGGAAAACAGCCACAGTTTAGTCAAACGAAGGGGGTTTGTGTGGTGGTGTGAGAGGATGAGGGTGTCAGAGGATGAGGGGATGAGGGTGTCAGAGGATGAGGGGATGAGGGTGTCAGAGGATGAGGGGATGAGGGTGTCAGAGGATGAGGGTGTCAGGGGATGAGGGTGTCAGAGGATGAGGGGATGAGGGATGGTGTCAGGGGATGAGGGTGCCTCTTACCTGCAGCTTGAGGCGGTGTGCCTCTATGGGGATGACCTGAGAGGATGGGCAGCGGCACCAACAGGACTTTGGGCTTGCTCCTCACCAGACAGCCCTGCTCCACATCCCAGTCAGCACCCTCCAGGTACATCCCCCGACACAAAGCACCCTGGGAAACACCCAGGACCGGAGTGGGGCCACTATTCAGCCCGGGAGTTTCAGGCCCAAGACCGGACCACTTTTTTTGTATACCAAACAGGGCCGGATGCAACCTGCTTTGAATGGGGGTGCAGTGAACCCTTCTGGGGGGGGTCATGATTACAGAAAGGGATCGTTTTTTTTAAATATTGATACCATTTTTGAGACTGCTTAACGATCCGAGTGTTAATCAGGCACGGAGCCAGACGTTGGTAAACATTTGAGGCTTAGCCCATTCGGGGCTTAGCCCTAGGACGTATGGGTTTGATGTGATGCAAGAGAGAAAATTTTTGGCCATTATTTGAGCGCAAAATAGTTTTTTGAGCTTTATGTAAAATAAACATAGCCTTTTTTCAATTGTAAAACCTTGTCTAGTGATGCCATCACTCCGGCCCTGCTCCCATCCATCCTCCCTGACGCGCATCGTTACGGTAGGGCCGCCCGTCCCAGCTAACGGTAGCCTATCTGAGAAAACCTTTTGGAAAAGACGGGCTATGGACCCAACCAACTCTATTTGGGAGGGGAGAACTCCCTCACATGGTACAACCCATGCAGAGGCTGAGGTGTCAGAATGCAGAACGTGTGTAGCCTACTTTAAGAGAAGATAGACTAACGTGACAAATTATCAACAACAACAAAATCCTCGACCGGCCCAAAAGGGAAGCGGCCCACTGGGAACTCTCCCGATTACCCAACCCTGACCTGGACAAGCCTCTCTCTCAATTGTGGTCGTTTGTGTTCTTGAGGGTGGGGGCTAGTGAGGTGTGTGGGGGAGCGGGCTTCCTGTTGGAGGGCCGGTGGTGTGTGGGGAGGGTGAGGAGGGAGGGTGGAGGGTGAGGAGGGAGGGTGAGGAGGGAGGGTGGAGGGGGAGGAGGGAGGGTGAGGAGGGAGGGTGGAGGGGGAGGAGGGAGGGTGAGGAGGGAGGGTGGAGGGGGAGGAGGGAGGGTGGAGGGGGAGGAGGGAGGGTGAGGAGGGAGGAGGGAGGGTGGAGGGGGAGGAGGGAGGGTGAGGAGGGAGGGTGGAGGGGGAGGAGGGAGGGTGAGGAGGGAGGGTGGAGGGGGAGGAGGGAGGGTGAGGAGAGGAGGGAGGGAGGGTGGTGTGTGTGGAGGGTGAGGAGGGAGGGTGGTGGTGTGTGGAGGGTGAGGAGGGAGGTGGTGTGTGTGGAGGGTGAGGAGGGGAGGGTGATGTGTGTGGAGTTTCCAGGTGGTCAGGCGAGGCCTCGCTCTGACGGTCAGCTCTCAGACACATCGCTCAGATTAAGAACTCGGACGGCATGTTTGCCAAACACATGCAGCTGCGCCCGGGCTTGTTTTGGGAAAGCAAAATAGTTTACAGTTTACTCCGCTCACTGCTGGTGTGGGCTGGGGGTGGGGGCTGGGGTGGGGAGGTTGGGGCTGGGGTGGGGAGGTGGGGCAGATGGAGTAGGGGGGAGAGGGGTCGTTGTGGTGAACCAGTCCTGGCATGGGGAGGGGGTCACTGGGTCAGTGGACACCTGCTGTCTGGGCCGCTACACGGAGACAGGCATGTTGACGATCTAGAACGGCCCCTGACACCGTGTCTTTATGTGGCCTCGGGTCAGCCCAAGCACAACCACCCGAGCACAACCACCGCACCACCGCCAAGTCACCCTGACAGCAGACACCAGCAAGCACGGTCCTGCCGCCAAACATTGTGGAGATGACAGACTCAGAGACGTGAATGTGGGTTTGGACAGGAGGTGCAGTGGAGGTCATGACGTCACAGGGACTTTCAACATCTCTCTTCTGTGGCTTTTGTCCCCCACACACTGCAGGGAGTGGAGATAAGAGAAAATGGGCTTTTGTAGTCCCGAGGCAAATTAGTCTTGGGACACGTACAGTTTCTGCTGTTGGAATCACGGTCCAAACACAGGCTGTCACGCCCTGTGCAGAGCAGCCTGGTCAGGGTGGACTCAGAGAGCATGGTGAGGACAGCGACTGTTTCCTGTCCCCTGCATTCCCCCCCAGGGGGAGAGGAGGAGTGTGTGTGTGTGTGTGTGTGTGTGTGTTCCCCGGCCCGTCAACACCTAGCCTGTCTGACGCATGCTCTCCTTTACCCCCCTGACCTTGGAGACGACACTGACACCAACATAGATTGCCGGGGGAGGAAACACAAACACACACATACACAGCGCATTATATTCACACACACGAGAACCAGACCTGCGAAAGAGCAAACCCCAGGGCTGTATGTGGTGTCCTGGGTGTGACTGACAGGCTTGCTGAAGTGTGACAGCCCTTCCAGGCCCTCTGGGGGTTGGGAGGATGTGTGTCTGTTCTCCTGGCCAGGTCGCTGACCCAGAGCTGGGCTCTGTGGAGCCTCTGACCCCCTCCTCTCCACCAGCATGACCTCTGAACCTGGCTGAACCTGCAGACAGCAGAATGATGCCCCCAACCTCATCTTCTCCTCCTCTTCTCCTCCTCTCCTTTCTGGCCCTCTGTCCTCCCCTCCTCCTCTCCTCTCTGGCTCTCTGCCACATCTGTCTTTTGTCCATTATTTTCCTCAAGGAGTTTTCCCCACAGTCAGAAATCTAGAGGAATTCCTTTCGATTTTTATCATGCTGAAATTCATAGTTTTGCCCTCCTCTCACAATGTGGAGGAGGGAGGGAGAGGAGAACAGACAAGCCTACAACAGAGTAGAGTCAACCAGGGTACAGTAGAGTATAGTCCTTATCAAGTACTTATTCAATAATGCAAACTGGGTTTTTTTTACAGAAAAATATTTCTTGAAGCTTCTTTTCACAACCCTTTGTAGATTTTTTCTTTCAAACTCTCAAAACGTTTTTTTCAAAAGTTCTTGTAAAAAAATATATTTTTCAACCTTTCAAAACTTTTTGTCGAAAATATTTTCTCAGCTTTCAAAAAAGAAACTTTTTGTAGAACATCTTATCGTCTCAGTGTTGCGTCAGCCGCTGACGGAGAAACACATGGACTGAAGCTGTCAGCCTTCCCTCCCTGAAGACCCCGCCGGACCCGAGACAGGCTGCCAGCTGAGGGACTGGTTCTGCTGGTGGGGATTTATTTGGTCCCGGGCCCAGGGCTCTGGGGGGGGGGGGGGGGGGGGGAGCTGACGCCCACCGAGGGCCTGTCGGGTGCCAGGCTGGTTCAGCGGTGCGGGGGGTTTCACACCACAGACCCCCGGGGAGGACTCAGCGCCGGGTCGCTCTGTGGTCGAGAAGAGAGAGAGAGAGGTCTAGAGAAACAACAAGTTGTGTTGCTGTGCGTAACGCACACACACTCTCTCTCTCTCGCACAAACGCTCTCACACACAAACGCTCTCACACACAAACGCTCTCACGCTCTCACGCTCTCCTACTCACACTCCCCCTAGTGTGTTTCAGCGCAGACTGCTGTGATTCAGATGAGTTCCAGCCTCCGAGATCTGAGGAGACTAATGGTGTTAAGTTGCCTTCCCCCTGCCTCAGATAAGCTGGTCTCGTTACCCTCCCCGGCCCTGGCCCCCGGCCCCCTGGCCCCCGGCCCCCTGGCCCCCGGCCCCCTGGCCCCCGGCCCCCCTGGCCCCCGGCCCCCTGGCCCCCGGCCCCCTGGCCCCCCGGCCCCCCGGCCCCTGGCCCCCGGCCCCTGGCCCCCAGGGGATCATCTCCACGTTTGATCCTCTCTATTGGGGGAGAAGATACGGGTCATCTGGCTGTCTCTTTATCTACCATCTACCTCAGCCCCCGGCCTCTGAAGGCAGCGAGGCTGGGGGGGAGACCCCGGCCTCTGAAGGCAGCGAGGCTGGGGGGAGACCCCGGCCTCTGAAGGCAGCGAGGCTGGGGGGTCCCTGGCCTCTGAAGGCAGCGAGGCTGGGGAGACCCCGGCCTCTGAAGGCAGCGAGGCTGGGGGGGAGACCCCGGCCTCTGAAGGCAGCGAGGCTGGGGGGGTCCCTGGCCTCTGAAGGCAGCGAGGCTGGGGGGGGGAGACCCTGGCCTCTGAAGGCAGCGAGGCTGGGGGGGAGACCCCGACCTCTGAAGGCAGCGAGGCTGGGGGGGAGACCCGGCCCTCTGAAGGCAGCGAGGCTGGGGGGAGACCCCGGCCTCTGAAGGCAGCGAGGCTGGGGGGAGACCCCGGCCTCTGAAAGGCAGCGAGGCTGGGGGGGAGACCCCGGCCTCTGAAGGCAGCGAGGCTGGGGGGAGACCCCGACCTCTGAAGGCAGCGAGGCTGGGGGGGAGACCCGGCCTCTGAAGGCAGCGAGGCTGGGGGGAGACCCTGGCCTCTGAAGGCAGCGAGGCTGGGGGGAGACCCGGCCTCTGAAGGCAGCGAGGCTGGGGGGAGACCCTGGCCTCTGAAGGCAGCGAGGCTGGGGGGAGACCCGGCCTCTGAAGGCAGCGAGGCTTGGGGGGAGACCCGGCCTCTGAAGGCAGCGAGGCTGGGGGGAGACCCTGGCCTCTGAAGGCAGCGAGGCTGGGGGGAGACCCGGCCTCTGAAGGCAGCGAGGCTGGGGGGAGACCCGGCCTCTGAAGGCAGCGAGGCTTGGTGGTTCACACGTGCAGGACCACCGGGGGGGGGTGAGGGGTCTGGAACGTTGTATCGAGTCAGGACAGGAAGTCCCACGGTGGGTTCCCCTGTCCTGACCCGGGGAGCACAGGAGGAGGGGAGCGAGGGCCAGAGTCTGTTTCCTGGGTGGCGGCAGGTGGATGACTATGGAACAGGAAGTTGTGTTCGCATACCTGCTGTATTACATCCATCCTGTCTCCCCTCCTCTCTTTGAACTCATAAGACAGGTCCTGTCCAGGTATTTCTTGACCGGTTTCCTGCCCTAGGGAGCCCTGGTGTGGGCGTGGGTCGAGGGTATGGAAAGAATTGAAATAATAATCAAATCAATTCTCGTCTTCCTTCCAAACCGATGTGCTCCAAACCTTCCTGGTGGGCTCTGTCCGTAGAGCTGTAACTACAGTCTAGACACAGGCCACACTCACAGTTTTCTGTGGTGTTTCTGTGGTGTTTCAGCCAAGAAAGTCTAACCAGGGTATCTATATCCTTCCATGCTAATAAAACACCCTTAAACACGTGTGTCCTAATAGCCTCCTTATGTGTCAGACAGGAAGTATGTTTCCTGAGGACTGGAGGGATGAGACGAACTCTTACAGAACCTTCTAGAATGAAACCACGTTTCGTGCATGCTTTCAATGTTCTCCTTCAGAGCCGGATGAGAACGTCCTCCTCGGGGTTCTCCTGTAGTTGGTTAGGTTGTTCTCGTCATGTCTTGATGTTCTAATCGATGGTTCCTATTTAACCCTTGTGTTATCTTCAGGTCATTGTGACCCACCGTCGTATTGCGACAACTTTACCTCATACAAAAACAAAGTGAAGCATTTTCTTTTAACCGTTGGGCTGTCTCAGACCCCCCACATTGCAATGGTTAAAATAAAATTATTTTTATTTGTTTTTTGTATTGGGTAAAAATTGGGTAAACACAACGGTGGTTCGTTATGAACCTTTTGGTCATGTGACCCGAAGGCAGCACAAGGGTTAAACACTGTAATCACGACCACGGCTAAGGTTTCCGCTCCGACCTGCTTAGTCATCCTTCACAGCTTTTCCTTCATCGCGGCAACGTCCCGATTGAAACCACACCGCCGTTCTAATGGTCCAATCAGGAGGCTTCTCTCAGAGGACGCAGGTCCACAGATCCTGACGGTGAGACCACCAGCTCTGCTCCTGACCAGCCTGTCTGTCTGAACCAGCCTGTCTGTCAGAACCAGCCTGTCTATCAGGGGAACATCCTGGACGAGTTCTTCAGGCAGGCTGGTTTTCTGTATGTGTGGCTGAGGAGAGCGGGCCTGATGGTGGCGGAGGAGTAGGGGGGTGTGTTGGGTCTGTGACCCCCCTCTCCCCCTCTCTCCCCTCCAGCGCAGGCAGGCCATTAACTCCCTCTGATCTCAGTGAGAGAGCCTCCTCCTCCTCCTCCTCCTCCTCCCCCCCCCAGCCCCACCCTGGACTCGGGCCCTCCAGGGACTCAGACAGCGGATGTGTGTAGGTGGGGGGGAGACCGCAATGTAAACACGGCCCACAATGCACTCCTGCAAGTCTCACGGCCGATTGAAGGAGTGTAAACACCATAAAGGACTTTGAAAAGGAGCCGGGGGGGGGGGGGGGGGGTGGTGGGAATCAAAGGAGGAGAGGGATTACTGACGACCGGGTCACGGCTAATTTCACTTTGCGTGTGTGTGTTAAAAACAGTCTGTGTGTGTCTGTGTCTCTGTGTGTGTGTGTGTCGGACAGACACAGAGTAAATGTGAGAGAGGTGGAGATGGTGTGTGAGGCTGTGTGACACGGCCTCCGCTAGGATGAAGCACGCAGGTGTGGAGGAGAAAGAGCCAATACTGTAATCTGCTCTTTTGTATTTTCGACGGTGCTGCACTCTTGACCCCAATACTATCTTCCTTCTCTCTTTCTCTCTCTCTCTCTTTGCCTCTCTCTCGGTCTCTCTCTCTCTCTCTCTCTCAGGAACTGGTGTCCCCACGCGGTGACTAAGACAGTGACGTGTCAGGTGCAGAACGGGACAGTTCTTCAGCGTGTGTACCAGACCTGCCGCTGGCCACAGGGCTGCACCGGGGGCAGGTGGGTCATGGGGGGGGGCGGGGGGGTCTGGTGGGGCAGGGGGGGCAGGTGGGTCATGGGGGGGGGCAGGGGGGTCTGGTGGGGCAGGGGGGGGCAGGGGAGTCTGGTGGGGCAGGGGGGTCTGGGGGGGGCAGGGGGATCTGGGGGGTCTGGGGGGGCAGGGGGGTCTGGGGGGGGGCAGGGGGATCTGGGGGGGCAGGGGGGTCTGGGGGGGGCAGGGGGGGGCAGGGGAGTCTGGGAGGGCAGGGGGGGCAGGGGAGTCTGGAGGGCAGGGGAGTCTGGGAGGGCAGGGGGGGTCTGGTGGGGCAGGGGGGGCAGGTGGGTCATGGGGGGGGGCAGGGGGGTCTGCGTGGGGCAGGGGGGGGCAGGGGAGTCTGGTGGGGCAGGGGGGTCTGGGGGGGCAGGGGAGTCTGGAGAGGGATTTAGGGGGGGGCTACATATAGTAAACACACAAACACTAACAGTATCTGCACACTTGTCTTCCACCACATCATGTGACGTTGGGTTTGTTTGCATCTGTGTGTGTGTGCAGCTACAGGACCCGTGGTCAGGCCGTCCTACAAGGTGGTGTATCGCAGCGTGTCCTCTCTGGAGTGGAAGTGCTGCCCTGGCTTCTCTGGTGCGGCTTGTGAGGAAGGTGAGAACATGAGCCACTCTGGTCTACCTCTCTCTCTCTCTCTCTCTCTCTCTCTCTCTCTCTTCTCTCTCTCTCTCTCTCTCTCTCCTGTTTCTGCTCTGCTCTTGGTCTTGGTTCTGGTACTGTTCTGGGTCTTGGCAGCCTGGCCTGGGGGCCATGGTGAGAGTCACCATGACGACCAGCCAGCAAGCCAACTTGGCCTCCCTCCCCCGCGTTCTTCCCCCCTCCATCCCCTGCTCTCACTCCCTTTTCCTCCCTCCCCTCTCCCCCCCTCCCCCCCCTCCCCTCCCCCTCTCCCCCCTCTCCTCTGTACTAGCAGCTGTGCTACATGACTAATGACAGAACAGGTATTTCCACTTGGAAAGCCATCCATTTACCTGTCTCTCTCTCTCTCTCTCTCTCTCTCTCTCTCTCTCTCTCCCTCACTCCCCTCTCTCTCTCTCTCTCTCTCTCTCTCTCTCTCTCTCTCTCTCTCCCTCACTCCCCTCTCTCTCTCTCTCTCTCTCCTCTCTCTCTCTCTCTCTCTCCTTCTATCTCTCTCTCTCTCTCTCCTTCTCTCTCTCTCTTAAATGATCTGAAACTCTCATAAGGATCATCAGGCTCAACCGTAGCACCTCCTCAATATTATCCACATTTTTACGGGTCCAGTTTACCAGTCATAAACCAGTATGGTTGGACCTTTTGTGTGGTTTAGGATTTTATGGTCCAGCTGCAAGTATGTTGTCATCCTCTTAAAGTGCTTCAAGCTAACACTCACTTCTGCTTTTGCTACCCTGATCACTTTCAGTAGCTAGCAGATCCACACACACACACACTCACACACACGTCTGCATGCACACAGACACACAGGGTAATGCTTCCCCCGGTCTCGCTGGCCCAGTTGTGTGGCCTGCAGGGTGGGGAGGAGGTGCTGGTGGTTTCAACAGGCCTTCAGTGAATCGTAAATCGTTATTTCTCGGTGTCAAATGCTGTAACTCTTGCCGGTGCGGTTGGTTGTGTCAAATGCTGTAACTCTTGCCGGTGCGGTTGGTTGTGTGTGTGTTGATAAAAGATCAGTGTTTGTGTCTGTGGTCATCCTGGCCCCCGAGGGGGGCGGGGCATCCCTGGGGCCGCACAGCTGGTCTGTCATTGGGCCTCGTTTGGGAGAAATTTACTACCCTTTTCCTACAAGCAGACGCCTTACAAATGGGTCCTAATATGAGGGAGGGAGGGATGGAGGGAGGGGGTTGTCAGGATTAGCCACTTTACAGAGCGGCTGTTCCACGCTGCTCAGATCACGGGCAGCGCTGACAGGAAAGTGACGGGTCTCCTGACAGGAAGTGACAGGTCTCCTCGTGAGGCAGCTGCTCTCAGGACAGACGCTTGGATCTGCCTCCGAACCTGGTACCCTACCCTGCCTCGTCCTGCTTTATAGATACCCCTGCCCTGACTCACCCTGCCTGTAGACGAATGTGACTGCTCATCAACAGGTCCCAGGTTCGAATCCCCGGTTAAAAGAGTTGTTCTGTATGAAGCAGCACCCCTGGGCAGACACCTGGGGACGAACACACAGAGCAGCTTCTTCTTTAAGTCGTTGCCCATGGCGTCGCCACGGTAAAGTCATGCTCAAGGGTTCACTGAGTACGAGGTCAAACCCAGAGCTTGAATATCCGAACGTGTGTGTGTGTTAAGGGGAGAGAGAGAGCAGCATGTGAGAGAGAGAGCATGAGAGAGAGAGACACAGAGAGACAGAGAGAGACAGAGAGAGAGATAGACAGAGAGAGAGAGACAGAGAGAGAGAGAGAGAGAGAGAGACGAGAGAGAGAGAGAGAGAGAGAGAGAAGAGAGAGAGAGAGAGAGAGAGAGAGAGAGAGAGCAGACAGCACAGAGAGAGAGAGAGAGAGAGAGAGAGAGAGACATGGATCCACACACACTGTAGCACCTGTTTGGTGTTACTGAGTTGAGCGGTGGTCTGGGGGACGTATCAGGAGCCGAGAGGCAGAGTGATGGTCTGGGTCTTTAAGGACTTCTTCCAGTTCCAGTTTGGGGCAGTTTCAGGTGTATACCCTCCCTGGCTCCCCCCTCCTCCTCCGTCCTCCCTCCCCTGTCTGTCTGCCTCTCTCAGACTGTGGAAAATGTGCGTGATCCACTGAGTTACGTCTGCTCCCCTACCTCTGCCTCTATCCTCCCCCCTCTCACCAGCCCCCAAGCACCCTTGG
>NC_090073.1:9313235-9349580 GCF_038355195.1 Osmerus mordax | reverse complement strand
AGACCAGACCCAGACCCCCACCTGGCCACAGCCCAGATCAGCCCATTCAAAACATCCCCTAGCCCGGCGACACAAACTCCCACACTCCATAAAATGAAGTCAAGGCCAGGAGGAGAGTGTCCATGCTCTGGCTACAAGGAGCCTATTGTTCCTGTCCGCAACCCCCCCCCCCCCCCCCCCCCCCCCTCTCTCTCTCTCTCTCTCTCTCTCTCTCCTACTCTCTCTCTCCTACTCTCTCTCTCTCTCCTACTCTCTCATTCTCTCTCCTACTCCCTCCCTCTCTCTCTCTCTCTCTCTCTCTCTCTCAGTAGAAAGACAGGCCAGATGAGAGCAGCTTGGGGAAACGTAGCTTTTTGTGCTGGAAGGAGTCGACGCAGAGCATGATGAGGCGATGATGAGGCAGGGTTTATGATGACTGTGTGCCAGTCAGAACTGAGCCAGGGCCTAGTCTGGCATGAGCCCCATACCCTTCAGTCCTCCAGCCCTCTACCCTGTACCCTCCAGTCCTCTGCCCTGTACCCTCCAGTCCTCTGCCCTGTACCCTCCAGTCCTCCAGTCCTCTGCCCTGTACCCTCCAGTCCTCTGCCCTGTACCCCCCCTCCCAGTCCTCCAGTCCCTCTGCCCTGTACCCTCCAGTCTCCAGTCCTCTGCCCTGTACCCTCCAGTCCTCTGCCCTGTACCCTCCAGTCCTCTGCCCTGTACCCTCCAGTCCTCTGCCCTGTACCCTCCAGTCCTCTGCCCTGTACCCTCCAGTCCTCCAGTCCTCTGCCCTGTACCCTCCAGTCCTCTGCCCTGTACCCTCCAGTCCTCTGCCCTGTACCCTCCAGTCCTCCAGTCCTCTGCCCTGTACCCTCCAGTCCTCTGCCCTGTACCCTCCAGTCCTCTGCCCTGTACCCTCCAGTCCTCTGCCCTGTACCCTCCAGTCCTCTGCCCTGTACCCTCCAGTCCTCTGCCCTGTACCCTCCAGCCCTCTGCCTGCACCCCTAACCTCCTCCTCCTCCTGTGCAGAGACGGGGAACCAGCTGGTGTCTCAGGAGGCTGTGAGGAAGCCGTCCACACTCCGACGTCCTCCTGCCCGCGCCGGAGAGCCCTCTTCCAGTAGGACGCCTCCTCCTCCTGCCTCCCTCTCTTTCCCTCTCTTTCTCTCTTTCCCTCTCTCTCTCTCTTTCCCTCTCTCATACACCTCTCTCTCTTTATCATGCGAGTTTCGCATACACCTCTCTCTCTCTCTCTCTCTCTCTGTCTCTCATACACCTGTTTTTCTCTCTTTGTGATTTCAGGTTGTCTCAACTGCAGTCGAATCACAGCCCTGACTGACCGACTCAGCTCCCTAGAAGCCAAGGTACACACACACACACACACACACACACACACACACACACACAAGGTCCACTATGGGCAGAGCTTCACTTTATTAATCGCCAAGGAAATTCAAATGTTCAGAGTGTAACTGACTCTCTCTCTGTCTCTCTCTCTGTCTCTCTGTCTGTCTCTCTCTCTCTCTCTGTCTCTCTGTCTTTCTGTCTCTCTGTCTCTCTGTCTCTCTGTCTTTCTGTCTCTCTGTCTCTCTGGTCTCAACCCACCAGGTCCTGCTGCTGTCTGTTCCTGCCTCCTCACAGCGCCCCCTCCAGGGAGAAGGAGGAACAGCACCAGACTCCTCTCTCCTGGGGGGCCCCGCAGGCTAAAGGGGCCCTGGGAGAGCAGGGGCCCGCAGGTATGTTTCCCTCAGATGGAGGTCGCCCTGGTCAGGCACGCACGCTCTGTGACGAATGCACAAAGACAAAACATTCAGTCATGGTGGAGAGAGGAGAGAGAGACTGTCGTTCCTTCCTGGTGTTCCTCCCTACCTGTTCTCCCTGCACCCGTATCCTGTTTCCTCTGTCCCACGCGCACACACACTCCTTTCCTCCGCTGGATCCAGTCTGTGCTACTCACTTCCAGGGTTGTGAGGGTGTGTGGAGAAGAGAGAGCCCTCCAGGACATGAGCCCTCTCCAGGGCTGGAGCACAGCCAGACCCTGGGCTGCAGCGAGGCAGTCTGGGTGCTGGGCCTCTCTAAGGCCTCTCAATAGCGGATCAGTTTCCATCCAATTACCTTAAATGGAGTTCAGCCACAAGCCCCTCCAGGTTAAGATCATCTCTTCCTGGAGTCAGAGAGGGAAACAGTATAACTCTGTTGCCGGGCAGAGAAAGAGCTTTTCTACTGAACGGGACACTAGGTTCAGTTTCCCATGACCGGCCCATGGGGTCTGGCTTGTCTGTAGAGCCCCTCAAATCTCCCCAGGACCCAGGCCCCATCTCCCCAGGCCCCAGGCCCCATCTCCCCAGGCCCCATCTCCCCAGGCCCCATCTCCCCAGGCCCCATCTCCCCAGGCCCCATCTCCCCAGGCCCCATCTCCCCAGGCCCCATCTCCCCAGGCCCCAGGCCCCATCTCCCCAGGCCCCATCTCCCCCAGGCCCCATCTCCCCAGGCCCCATCTCCCCAGGCCCCATCTCCCCAGGCCCCATCTCCCCAGGCCCCATCTCCCCAGGCCCCATCTCCCCCAGGCCCCATCTCCCCAGGCCCCAGGCCCCATCTCCCCAGGCCCCATCTCCCCAGGCCCCATCTCCCCCAGGCCCATCTCCCCAGGCCCCATCTCCCCAGGCCTCCTCCTCCTAGGCTCTGTCTGTGCTCTGACACCCCCCCTCCCTTTCCAGTACCAAGGCGTGTTCCCGCTCACTAGTGTATCTCTGCTATCTCTCTTCCAGGCCCACAGGGGGAGAGAGGGACAGATGGCACGCCAGGGCGAGACGGTAAGATGAGCACAACCTCCTTTCACCTCACGTTACCTCACGTTACCTCACCTCACATTACCGTCCTTTCACCTCACGTTACCTCACATAACCTCACGTTACCTCACATAACCTCACATTCCCTCCCCTCCCTTCTCTGGCTCCAGGCGCGGCAGGATCCCGGGGCCTGCCCGGCCCGGCCGGACCCAGCGGCCCCAGGGGCGAGGCGGGGCTGAAGGGCCCCTTGGGATCCCCCGGCAGCAAGGGGTCCTCAGGACCAGTGGGTAAGACACACGCCTGGAGCCTACACCTAGCCAGAGCATGGGAACAGCACGGCCATTACTGAGACAGGATTCAGCCTGATACATGAGGAGTTCGCTTTGAACTCTCGGTCAAACAATCTGCCCTCGTCTCAGAAGGTGTCAACGACGCCTCATAAGGACCGACAGGGTCAGTAGCACCCCCGGCCAGCCACTTAACCCACTGGGTTTGAACACACAAGGGTGACAATGCCAGGGTCTCTCCAGTGTGTGTCACAACCAAAGCCTTGAAACAGGGCTGCTAAAACAGCCCCTCAGCTCGACTCAAATAAACCCACTCCGAACTTCCTAAAGCAGAATGTTTGCTTTGCTGTGAGACCGCTCGCTTCTTCCGCAAACCGCCATTTCCTCCGCGAAAAAAACATGTCTGCCCTCTGAGAGCACAGCCAGGTGATAACTTCCAGCACCAGCGGCTACGATGTGTTGACTTTTCAACCGTAGGACTTCCTAAAAACGGCTTGTGCTGGTCAGCACAGGATTCCCAAAGAGCTGCCAAAATATTTGTTCTTAGACTACACATTGTACTCCGCATGGAAACATGCCTCACTGCCCTCTCTGACCCTATGGGCAGGACACAGAAAAACACATCAATCTGTGGCTTTTCTCAGATAGTTATATAGTTCTAATAATACTAATAATAAATAACCGTTGGAAAATAGCAGAGTCCCTAGGCGGTTCTGACTCAGATGATAATAAAAATAAATAGTAATATAACTTTGTCATAACATCTGTTCTAGCGGTAAGCTGAGGGCGTGTCCGCTGTGGAACATGTGTGGGGGGGGGGGTTGAGGGGGGGGAGACGTCCCCCACCCCCTGTGTTCACATCTGACCCGTCCCTGGGTCGAGATGAGATTTAGAGCAAAACTACCAACTCACATTCTGAGAAGCACCATGTGAATTCAATCTGAAAGGAACATGAGCTGTATAGACAATCTAAGGGTCTTTATGCCTTCCATATGTCCATAGTATTATTGTTTCTTCACAAGCGTTCACAGACTGTGCGATGCTTTACATCCCATTATAGGTTCTCCCGAAATGTTTAAGTTCATTTTTGGCCCGTAGCCCAGAAAAGACAAACAGTAACATTGACTGAAAACATGTTTAACGTTTCGCGATCTTGTCAAGAGTACGTTTGGTGGCGAGAGGCACAAAGCATGGATAGAAGACAAGGAGATGTGATTATGACACCGCAGGAGAGAAGGCCAGGAGAGAGTGTGTTCGTTCAGAAGGCCAGGAGAGAGTGTGTTCGTTCAGACGGCCAGGAGAGAGTGTGTTCGTTCAGAAGGCCAGGAGAGAGTGTGTTCGTTCAGAAGGCCAGGAGAGAGTGTGTTCGTTCAGACGGCCAGGAGAGAGTGTGTTCGTTCAGAAGGCCAGGAGAGAGTGTGTTCGTTCAGACGGCCAGGAGAGAGTGTGTTCGTTCAGAAGGCCAGGAGAGAGTGTGTTCGTTCAGAAGGCCAGGAGAGAGTGTGTTCGTTCAGACGGCCAGGAGAGAGTGTGTTCGTTCAGAAGGCCAGGAGAGAGTGTGTTCGTTCAGAAGGCCAGGAGAGAGTGTGTTCGTTCAGACGGCCAGGAGAGAGTGTGTTCGTTCAGAAGGCCAGGAGAGAGTGTGTTCGTTCAGAAGGCCAGGAGAGAGTGTGTTCGTTCAGAAGGCCAGGAGAGAGTGTGTTCGTTCAGACGGCAGGAGAGAGTGTGTTCGTTCAGAAAGCCAGGAGAGAGTGTGTTCGTTCAGAAAGCCAGGAGAGAGTGTGTTCGTTCAGAAGGCCAGGAGAGAGTGTGTTCGCTCAGAAGGCCAGGAGAGAGTGTGTTCGTTCAGAAGGCCAGGAGAGAGTGTGTTCGCTCAGAAGGCCAGGAGAGAGTGTGTTCGCTCAGAAGGCCAGGAGAGAGAGCCATGCTAGCCATGACAGCTGTGTGGTCGTGGTTGAGGAGATACTGGAGAGCTTGTGGTTGCCTCGGGTAGTTTTTCCTGAATCAGCGTGAAAACTAGACATGTGCTTTCCTGAGCGGCAGAACCCTGACTCGCCCAACACACACTCACACACACACACTCACACACACACACACACACACATACACACTCTCACACACACACACACACACTTTCCCTGCTGCTGTAGCATGCTTCAGCTGCTTCAGGGGACCATCAGTCTGTAGGAAAAAACACTGTCTTGTTTGTCTTAACGTCATGCTAGCCGTCATGCTAGCACACCAGCACACACACTCTGGAGGGGCCCCTTAGAGGTGGCCATGTGTGCCCCCCCCCCCCCCCCCCCCCCCCCCACCCCCAGCAGAAACACAACACAGCCTTCTACGTTGCAGTGTTTACCGAGGAGGAGGTGAGCGAAGTGTCAGACCCAGTCAGGGCCTCAGGAACAACATTGCAAACGACCCACTTGCTCGCCAAATCGATGGCGCTAATAAAAATAAGTATGGGACAGCGAAGGTTGCTGTCGCTTGCGTCAATCGGGAGAGAGAGTGTCATTGGGAGGTTAGGAGACAAACCAGATAGGAGGAGATGGATGATTGGTGTGTGTGTGCAGGGCCAGGGGGGGGGGGGGGGGGGTCGAGCACAGTGTTACCTCAGGAAAAGTGCAAACAATGAGGTCAGATATGGTGGTGTGTGTGTGTGTGTGTGTGGGGGGGGGGGGGGGGCGTGAGGTACTTTGTTTGGGTTTCTGGTTCAGTTGGGCCAGTGGGACTAGTCAAATTTTGGCTTTCCTTACTCGCCTGTTTTCAGCAACATTAGAAACCATTGGAGGAGGGAAGCAGGAACACATCTAACTCCCCCCCCCCCCCCCCCCCCCCCACACACAGGCAGCGTTTCATTTATTACGCTCCAGCGCTGCTAATGCTCGTCGGTGTTTAATGGTGTTTATTTGAGTTTTCCCAGATCCCCCCTGTGAGCTCCCAGCACACGACCATTAAGCCCCCTCCTGTTAATTAGAGGGAACACACTCCCCTCTCCCTGTCGAACACACACACACTCCCCCTCTCCCTGTCGAACACACACACACTCCCCTCTCCCTGTCGAACACACACACACACGCCTCCCTGCTGCTGATGTTAGCCTCTCTACTGAACTGCCAAGCACTGAAACCTAATATACTCTGTCTCCCCTCTCTCTCTCTCTCTCTCTCTCTCTCTCTCTCTCTCTCTCTCTCTCTCTCTCTCTCTCTCTCTCTCTCTCTCTCTCTCTCTCTCTCTCTTTCCCTCTCCATTTCCCTCTCTCTCTCCCTCTCTCTCTCCCTCTCTCTCTCCCTCTCTCTCCTCTCTCTCGCCAACACACCGAGCCTGGTCACCATGGAACCTGGTCACCATGGAGCCTGGTCACCATGGAGCCTGGTCACCATGGAGCCTGGGCAGGTTTGTCCCTCGCTTCTCCAGAGCTGTGACCGATCTGTTGTCCTTCTCCCCAGGCCCCCGCGGCCCCCCCCGGGCTCCCAGGAGAGAAGGGTCTGCCCGGGCCCCCCGGCCCCCCTGGCCCCCCAGCACCCGCCATCCCAGAGTCAGAGCGTGGTGAGTTGAGCACCCTTGCACCACCACACACACACACACACACACACTGTATACACTATACACACTCCACATACTACATGCCACAAACGCCACTAGGTACTGCAGTGTTGATGTTGCAGTGGTTCAGCATGTGGGCTTGCTGAACGTTCCATTTCAGCCTGTGTGTCTTCACACCCCGATATTATGGGCCTGGACTCGTCCCAAAGCAGAGAATCCAGATGTGAAGTCCATCCTTGTCAGACCAGCACCCTCATCCACTCCCCTCTTCCCCTTCACACACACACACACACACACACACACACACACACGGTCATACAGACACACTCCTCGCAATAGGTGGTCTCTTTCTGGGCCACAGCACAGGAAGTGACCTCATTCTGCACAGACTGGGTTTGCGATGGCTGCAGTCTGAGTGGAGCTGCAGAGAGACAGGAACAGGGAGACGGTTTGTCAGGCAGGATCCTACCTTCTTTACAGTCTTGAAAGCGTCGCTGTCAGGTGGACTGGTGGCTGCAAACCTGCATCAAAGTTCCCACAGATCTGAGAAAGAGGAGACAGGAAAAGCGCCGATATCGTCAGATTTCGACTGCAGCGCAGTGTGTTTAAACTGGGCCATTCCCATCCCCCCGCGCCCCGCCCAAATCTGAAAGAGATGAAGGTCGCTTGGTGAGGGTCTGTGGGGGGGAGGTGGGGAGGGGAGGGGGGGGGGGGGGAGGTGGGGAGGTGGGGGAGGGGGGCGAAGACTCAAACGTCACACGCTGGGACGAGGACCTGTCCACCGATGATGTCACTCAACCTCTTCCAGATGTGTCGAGCTCTCAGCTGAGGGGGAGAGGGAGGGGGAGGGGGAGAGGGAGAGGGAGGGGGGAGATGGGGGAGATAGGGGTGAGGGCCTTGCTCCACTCCTCTCTGTGTCAGAGCAGAGCCAGGTAGAGAGGAGGCTGACAGCTTCCTGTCTGAGGACAGAGGAGGACTGAACGAATGCTGTCAAGGAATGTGTGACAGGAAAAGAAACTGATTGGCCTTTCAGTGCATGCCTGACAACTGACTATCTGGTCTCACATCAAGACTATATTTCATACTGAATTTACTGAAACAGGACTTTTAACCGGTTACCTAGACATTAATGTGCTAGCATCGCCCCCTGCTGGCGGTGACAGCAATAGCAGTGACAAAGTTTCACCACATTGTCCATTTGCGTTGTGTGTTTGCTCCAGGTCAGGGCAAAGATCACTTCATCTCCAACACCTTCCTCGACCAACGAGGTAAACCTGTCCCTGGCCCTCAGGGACCCCCTGGGCCTGCTGGTGAGTCTGTCTGTCTGCCTGTTGGCCCGTCTGTCTGTATGCCTGTCTGTCAGTCTGTTCATCCATCCCTCCATTTTTCTGTCTCTCTCTCTCTCTCTGTCTCTGTCTTTAAGCATCACTACAAGCAGACTGATCACCACAGCACCTACATAACTAAGAACTCTCCGTAGTGCTGTCTAGAAGCTTATCTAGTGCTGTCTAGAAGCACAGACCCTTCCAGCTTTCTGCTGACAGTCATGTCTCTGCCTTGTCCCCCAGGGCCCCCAGGCCCCCTGGGGCCCGTCGGACCCCCCGGCCCCGCTGGACAGAACGTAAGCTTTGTCTGTCAACTGTACAGAAAGAAATGTTACATTTTAAATGTCGTAAGGTGTCACGGCCCTTCATATCTGATCGTTCTCTCTGTCTGTCTTCAGGGCAAGGCAGGGCCCCCTGGGATGCAGGGCCCCGTGGGGCCTAGAGGGGAACGGGGAGAGAGGGTGAGTAACATACAGGTCTCTCCCCCCTCAGTCTCCCCCCTCAGTATTCCACCTCCAGACTTTCAAACAACTAACCTGAGTTTGGCTTTCCAGGGCTCTCTGGGCCATCCAGGAGAGAGGGGCTTCAAAGGAGAACATGTAAGCTACACATCTTCTTTTTACAACACAGTTTTACCTTGCGCTGTGGCTTAGTAAACACAAGACTCCTTTTGACCACTTCTTGTGACCACTTCTGATCCTTGATCTTTCGCTGTGCTTTCGAGAGAAAGTCATTATTTGCACGTTTCTTGGGATGACAGCTTCCTCTAAATGAATATTGTGTGATTGTAAATTGTTTCCCCGCAGGGCGCTCCTGGAGTCAAAGGGGAGCCAGGGGACAAGGGTCTGCCGGTAAGGATGAGGGGGGTCGGATGAGAGGGGTCGGATGAGGGGGTCGGATGAGGGGGGTCGGATGAGGGGGTCGGATGAGGGGGTTGGATGACTCCCAGGCTGGGGCTCATACTTTCACTGGTCTCATCACAGCTGACGTCAGTGTTCATTTAACAGCTGGAGTCTTCATTTGACTTGTTGGGTGTCACTCCTTAAAGAGACAGACTCCTGGTGTGACATGAACACTCTGTTGAAGTTTGCTGTGCGCTGAGGGGAGTGAGAGACTGTGAATGTTTCTGCTTTAAGAGACGTGGATTTCCTCTCTGTCTAATCTCTAACTTTCTGACTCTTTCTTTCTTTTTACAAGAACAATCTGAATGTAAGATATTTTCATTGTTAACCATGAATTCCCACGACATCGAGTTAGTTACCTGGTCATTGTCAAACTCTCTGTCCAGTCATCAGCATTACAGTTTTTCCGTGTCTGATTACTGTCAGTGTCCAGTGTCTTGTGCAGTCTTGCTGTGTTTAATGGAATGCAGGATATTCATTTGCTTTGAAAAACAAAATCAAGTACTTGTGTGAGGCATATGTTGGTGTGATGATGTTGCGGTGTTGTGGTTGCTATGGTGTTGTGGTTGTCATGGTGTTGTGGTTGTCATGGTGTTGTGGTCCTTGGGGTGTGTCCTGGCCCCCCCCCCCCCCCGTCACATCACTGTCCTGTCCCCACGCCAACGCTGTCCCTCTGCTAGCCGCTGTCTCCATGGCGACCTGTCACAGTCACACCTCTGTCTTTGGCATATACACTCACACACTCACTCACTCACACACTCACTCACACACACACTCACACACACACTCACACACACGTCTGGTTCTTACCGCGACACGTGAGTGGACAAGAGATACAACTACAAAGAACTAGTTATACACAGTACATTTTACACACACACACACACACACTCTCACACACACCTGGTACTTTTACAAAGATTTTAGCCTTCCTGTAGATATAAAAAAATAAATAAAACATAACTATAAGATCCCATGAATTAGTTGCCAATAAATACTCCATTTACTGTGGAATGCCAAATCTCACTCTTAAGTTTAGCTAGAGGGGCAGTTAGGGTGTGTTAGTGCTGGGTGTATGGGTTAGAGTGAACCAGGGGTTAGAGATGGAAGTGGATACAGCTATCCTCCAGTGTCCCACAATGCATGGGGGCATTGTTCCACCAGCAGGCACTGTCTACCATTTCTCTCTTGCTTGCAAGACTGACTCATCAACTGTTTATCACTGTGGGAAATGTCCTCACTAACACATGAACACCTTGTATGCGTGTTTTGACCAAAACGAGAATGATATTAACAGCTAATATGACCTAACATCACCCATTCACGGCATGTCATCTTCAGTCATCTCCATAGACCATGTTTGCTTGTGTCTGTGACTGACTCTTGTGTTCACAATTTCATGTTTATTCTTCATAGGATGACTCCTAAAGCCGTTATTTATATATATACTTATATCCCACATGGAAAAAAAAGAAAAACAGGAATCAAAGAATTCCTTTAGAGATATTCAGCCAATAAATACCAATGTTGTAAAAGATGATTATCATCACCCCATGAGATACCTATAGTGACCACACCAATATCTTAAGTGACAAGTGTCAAACCAGTGTTATCGAAACCTTATAAAAGCTTGCTTGGTCCCATTGCGGCACACTGTATGTAATACGGATAGCATGACTTCAACTTTGAGCCTTGATCCTGTCGACTCAACTCTTTTCCCCCGACAACATGAACGCGTTGTGACGAGCATGTCGTCATGGCCAGCATGGCTTCGACTGGCCAGGGGACAACTGCATGAGAACGAGGACCAATGAGAGATGCCGAGGGGGAGAGGAGGGGAGGGGGGGGGGGGGGGGGGGGGGCTCCGTGCGTGACTTGTATGTTTAACCTGCTAACTGCTGAGATGTATTGACCCGAGTGACGGGAATGACTTGGCACCTCGGCGAGCTGTTGTTTGGCTTGTGCTCGTTACCTTGACGGCTGTATCTGTGGCTTGTGCTCGTTACCTTGACGACTGTATCTGTGTCCACAGGGAGACGGCATACATCAGATCAGAGAAGCCCTGAAGATCTTAGCCGAGAGGGTTTTAATCCTCGAGACTATGATTGGTATCCATGGTGAGTAGGAGGTAGGAGGCAGGGTCAGCCTTAGGCCAGGGGTCAGAGGTCAGACCAGGGGACAGAGGTCAGACCAGGGGTCATGGGGTCAGAGGTCAGACCAGGGGTCAGACCAGGGGACAGAGGTCAGACTAGGGGTCAGGGGTCACACCAGGGGACAGAGGTCAGACCAGAGGTCAGACCAGGGGACAGGACAGGGGACAGGGGACAGGACAGGGGCCGGGTGGGGTGTGAACGGAGCCAGGAAACCCTCCAGGACATGTCCTGGTTTAGCCCACCTCCCTTCACCCCGTGCCCCCTGTCGATGTTCTCTGATAGGACCTTAGTTTGCAGATGTTCCAAGACTTGCAGGCAGACCTGGAGCTTCTGGCTCGCAGGGTCACTCTACTGGAGGCTATCATCTGGCCAGGTAACCCTGGGAACCCAGGTAACCCTGGGAACCCCTCACCCTCACCTCGGCCTCCTCCGGCCTCTTACATCAGATAAGATATCATCAATACATAGAATCAAACAGATAATATAAGATCAAGCTTCATTCTTCCTGAAGGAAATTCTTGTGCCAGAGATTGCTCCAAGGTTACAGCACTGCTCAAAAGTAACAGCACGGTAATAAGAATAGAAAAACTATATGGTAGTAAAATAGCTAAACAGCTCCACAGCTTTAGGTGCTGCAGGCCTCGTGCACAAGCTAGGAAGCACAACATGCCCTGGGTTAGCTGGGCTAGAAGACACACTGGTAACACTTTAGATCCAGGATTAGCTGGGCTAGAAGACACACTGGTAACAGGTTAGATCCAGGGTTAGCTGGGCTAGAAGACACACTGGTAACACTTTAGATCCAGGATTAGCTGGGCTAGAAGACACACTGGTAACAGGTTAGATCCAGGGTTAACTGGGCTAGAAGACACACTGGTAACACTTTAGACCCAGGGGATAGTAACAAGCACTCTGATATGCCTAGATGAAATAGTAGATTGTTTTCTACACGTAATAATGAGGAATAAGGTGAATTTACGCTACCTGAGCGTTGTGGAAAGTAGTATATAATATAAACACATAACACACTTTGTTAATGGTTAAGTGATTTGTGTGTGAATACTGTTGGTCGATAGGGTGGCCTGGCCCAAACTCTGTCTCTCTCCAACAGAGCCTGATCTGGGGTCCGGAGACGGCCCGTATGGCACAGAACCCCCGGGGTTCTACAGGGGCAAGAGAGCCGGAGTCCTGCCCCACCGCCCCCCCTCTCCCCCTCGGTCCTTGGACACCAAGCTTCTGGGCAAGTAGCCCCCTGGTTGTCCCTGAGGACCCCCACCCCCCCCTCCCTGATCTGATACTATCTGTTCCATCGGGCTGTACCATCAGATGAAGAGCATGTGTGTGTGGGGAGGGGGGGTGCCTCAGGGAAACTCCACTGACGCTCCAGTCTACTTGTACCACCTTCCGTTTCCTCAACCCCCCTGAGGACCCAGTGGTTTCTCCCGTGTAGCTTTCCTGTGGCCGGGGCCAGAACCAACTAGGGGCTCACAGAAAACCATGTCACCACATTCATGATACATAAAAGGAAAAGCCGATATGGAATATCTCTTGTGGTGCTCGTTTAACTGAAAGCAGGTCTGGACGAGTTGTTAGATGAGAGCGTGGCGCGAGGCTTCAGAGAAGACAGGCTGCCTCTGAAGATTCGCCTGGACGATCACACTGTCTGAGGTTTACTTATTTAAATATTGAGCATGTACAGTTTTCAGGACACCAAAACACAAACCTCTTCTCTCATATTCTTTTTTTTGTTATATTTCCATTATATTGTTTTACTTATGTAGTGCACTATAAAGATGAAGACGGCACAGACCTTCCTTGCTGAGATTAATATGAAAAGGTATACATTAAAACTAGTTCAGACAGTTATGTGGTAAGTGCTTTACCACCACGATTTGTTTTGAGAATTTTTATTTACATTCTGCAGTGAGATACAAGAAATTACAAGAAGTATAGTGTTAATGTTCTCTTCACAATGCAGTTTTTTTTTTGACAGGGTTACAACAACATGAAACCCTGTATTACAAAAATATTTCATTTAAACACAGCAATCCTCTCCTATTTGTAAGAAATAGTACCACAAATATCCCCCAGCATGGTAAAACTATTACATCATAGAGCAGCTTCTCTCACAAGCACACAACACACAGATCAGGAGTTCAAACTTGAAGACATTTATGTATTATTTCGTACCACTGTGACATTCTTTTTAAGACTGAATTCTCTTGTCACAGTAAAAAAAAAAAAAAAAAGGTTTGTTTCTTATTATATTACAGTTGTTGTGTTATTTAATGATCAATAGCAGTGCTTCGTTTTGTACTCTGGTGTGTGTCACGTAGATGTATTTCCCCACTTGGGCATCTTTCAAATCGCTTGTAAATGTGTTTTGTCTCGAGTAGAACGGTTGACAAAATAAATCATTGTTGAATTGTGTTTCTAAAAGGCCCGTTGTGTCATTACAGTCCTTCCTTCATCAGCAGGTATTTTAATAGTTAAATAAACACATGCGGGCACACACACACATCTCTCTGTTTACTTTAGCCCACAGGGTACATTTGAAAGCTCAGCAAAACCCAAGCATAAAACACAGTACTCCCTCAAAATCACTTATTCCTCCAGTGTCCTAGCCGACCTCTCAGGTTCGGTGTGGCGGCAGGAAGTTCTTCCCCTTTGACGTGACCACAGCTTCCTCCCCAACTCTGCCATCGATCAGCAGGGAAATGGCGCCATCTAGCTGTTTGGAGGCAGCCAATGCCAACACAGCCTTCTCAGTCGGGAAACCCATCTTCTCCAGTTGTTGTAGCCTGAGAGAACACATAAAGATACACATGTAATCACCTCAACGAGGTCATCTCAAAAGAGCAGCTAAGCCACACCACTAGTATGATTTTTCTGGAAAAATTATAGGAATTCATTTAACAGAAACTGTGATTAAACCTTCAGCGACTAAATGCATAATCTCCACACAGCTCACAGACCTAATAGAGGAAACTGAGGACTTGGGGACCTCCACTTTAGTATCGGGGGCCTCAGGGGCCCCCTGAAGGGAGGCCAAAATCCCCGCCCTCAACATCTGCTCGTCCAGGTGATGGGCCTCGGACACTGAAGCCGAACCGTCCAACAGCCAATGAGGTGCTGGCCCCGCCCACGGCTGCGGGTTCAAGAGGGGGGGATCTTCCACGGATGGTCTCCTAGGCAGATCCACCCGCCCCAGTGGGTCCAGCAGGGGGAGGGACCCAGATCTGGAGGGAATATATAACCAGTGTTACGCAATCAAACATACAGTTTGGGACAGGTCAAGTTCAGGCAGGGTCAGATGGCTGAGCGGTTAGGGAGTCGGGCTATTACTCAGAAGGTCGTTGGTTTGATTCCCGGCCGTGCGAAATGACGTTGTGTCCTTGGGCAAGGCACTTCACCCTACTTGCCTCGGGGAGAATGTCCCTGTAATTACTGTAAGTCGCTCTGGATAAGAGCGTCTGCTAAATGACTAATTGTAAGTTCAGTTTGGGACGGTTAATTTTGCACTTCGGGAGCAGTGTTTGTTGCGAGCCCTGGATGAGAGCGTGGACCAGCGTGATGTTCTCACCTGTGAGAAGCTCCGTGTGTGGGAAGCCGCAACCGGGAGGAGGAAGGAATGTAGATCCACTCAGGAAGGATGTCGAAACGTTTTGCCATCGCTACGCCCTGCAGCTCTGCGACGAAGGACTGCCGATCTCCAGAACAGAAGTTAAGGTGGTTGTGGAAGATGAGCCAACAGAACAGACTGAATCTACATTCCACACACGGAGGAGAAAGAGTCGGAGAAGGATACAGTTGTGCCCTATGCAGATGGCACAGAAGTGCAGGAGAGGGGATGTGTTGGGCAGCAACAGCAGGTTGAACAGTAGCAGCAACCAGGGAAGAAACCAAACCGGTATACACCTCAGCATCTTCCTCTGTTTCACCTGGCGGCACTGGGCCGTAAACAGGGCCAGCTGGACGGCAGAGAACCCAGATATCCGACTAGCCTCTCCGCCACCGATAAACAGGAGAAGCGTGTATAGCGGGGGTAATAAGACCATGGACAGGATCGATAGAACGAGGAGAGTGAAGGTTCCCCAGCGTCGTTCCTGACACGGTCCGAGCAAGAGCACGAGAAGAGCGTTGTAGAGAAGAGACGGAAGCTCATCGTGACTGACTGCATAGAGTGACAGATCTGAGAGAGGGAGAGTTGAGATGGTTAGAAAACAATCTTGCACGACAGACTTGCTTTAAATCCATGTGGTTTGTGCGTGAGATCACCTCGAAACCCGGGGAACTCTCCACCAGGTCCTAAACTCAAACTAGCTTGGATGCCTCCAAGCCACATAAGCATCATTGCACTAACTAGGCACGTTGAACCTAGGAAGAAACCGGGTTGATTTGATCCAAACCATAATGACAATACGGGCTCCAACATCGTCAAATAAGATGCCTTCAATTCAGAGTTTCATGAGGAGGACAGACATTACTATTTGTAGCTCGCCCCTGTACATTTACCATTATGTAATTACCAGCCCTCACTTCAAATAATGACAGATACTTAGAAAACTGCACACATGTTTAAACCTATAAGCTATCTAGCTATCTTGCAAGCATCTGCTAGTGCGTGTCAGTTCCTGTTTGCGTTACATGGGTTGCCAGGTTGGTTACAGGATCGTTTCAGAGCGAATTATGAATATTCAATAACTGTAAAAAGAAGATTACATTCAGTTTCAAGTTGAAAGGAATTCAGTTCAGAACTAATGAATTACATTTTAAATTATGCTTTTCAGGTTTTTCTATGTAATTATTACATTTCAACAATACGGCCACTCCAGATTCCGTCGTTAACAATTATTCAAGTTTGGCAGTTTAAGTAAATTATTCTAATTCTTTTTCCGGTGACACATATTTATTCCCGGAGAAATACGCCTCGACGGAAATGGGTTCATTACTTCCGGGGGGCATAGCCTATAGTTGAAGTCGAACCCAGCTGCATTTTATTTAAGTACGAAGTCAGTTACAATCTCTGATCGCGGGTTAGTGGACCAAACTGGCAACTCTAGGAACACTGCACCGACAAGAAACGAAGATGGCGTCTGCTCCGGGTGGGTAACGATTTTGTCGATATTCTATTCTCTAATTCAGACGGAAAAACTACTGCTCATTGAAATTTCTCAAGCATTTAAACATTGTTCTAGCTGTTATTATGCTCAAATGACTTTCGATCCATAGTTTAGACCGTAATATACACATTGAATTCCTACAGTCAGAAGACTGTTGCAGCCACTGCCTCGCCGCCACATAACGAGGGTCTGGGGGAGGGGTAGAGGGGCTAGCACGGTGCCGCTACCATTATTAGGCCAGTTAGCTAGCCAGGCAAATGTTGTTCAAATACATTAGATAAACATCTGGTATATTTTTGATGACGCACTAGTAAGGCCTTGGGTTTAAATGCATAGTAAAGCGACATTTGTGTGTTATCTAACGTAGCTAGCTCTAGCTGCGCTGCATGCTACTGTGTTAGCTGGCTAGCTACTAGGTCAAGTTAGCTATTCGGCGCCTTTGGCGGCCTTTTGTAAACGGAGGAAAACGGCGATGCCTTGTTTTCATTTGAGAATGTCTACAGTACATGCCAGCGTTGACTTCACTTTTTAGCAACAAGGGTCTCATTTGGGCCATGTTATTGTCCCAAACAATTCGCCCTCGTCAATGGTTTATTACATTTTATGTTTTGCACACGTGCTGCAGGGGATAGAAATGTGAACCTGTTAGTTTCAATGTAACGTAATGCAAAGTCGTAGATGTGTATCTGAAGTATTTGTTTTTACTATATTACCCTTTAACACTTTATTTTTTTCTTCCCTCTTCTCAGATTACAGTTCCTACAACCAAGCCAGCGCACAGCAGGGGTATGTGTTTACCTTGTAGAGTCCTTCAGATGTATGACTTGATAAAGAAAATTCCCCCCAAAAATGCTACAATCCTGATTTTCTAATATTGTGATCCTTTGTCTCTGTGCAGCTATGGCTCCTATGCTGCCCAGCCTTCACAAGGATATGGACAGTCCGCACAGGTGAGTGTTGAAACCAGCAAACTAGGGAGTCAGATGGCTGAGCGGTGAGGGAGTCGGGCTAGTAATCTGAAGGTTGCCAGTTCGATTCCCGGCCGTGTCAATTGACGTTGTGTCCTTGGGCAAAGCACTTCACCCTACTTGCCTCGGGGGAATGTCCCTGTACTTACTGTAAGTCGCTCTGGATAAGAGCGTCTGCTAAATGACTAAATATAAATATAAACTGCTCAGTTCTGCTAGTGTTACCTGGTCTATATCATAGGGGGTTAGGGTGATGATAACCCTATGATATCCCCTACGTAATCATATCAGTCGGGTCATTTAAATCTCAACAGCAACAATTCAAGCTTAATACTCCACGACCAGCCTATCTTGTGTGTTGATTGATGAGATGGTGTCTCTGTGCTCCAGCAGGGTTACAGCCAGCAGGGGTATGGGTCCTATGCCCAGCCTGCTGCAGCTGAGACGGGGTATGCCCAGACGGCAACCCCTGCTGGAAGCTATGCACAGCCCCCCCAGCAGCAGCAACAGTATGGTTCATCCTATGGGCAGCCGGCAGCAGGTCAGTACAAACGGACCGTACCATGTTTGTGATGTGGGGGTGGTGGGTTTGAGATGTCCACCGAACACCATTAGTCACAGCACTTTTAAGTGTTGGTCTTGTCCTACCGTGTCTATATGTTGTCTATATAAACGTGCTTTCTGACAACCTGTGTGTGTGTGTGTGTGTTTTGTTTCTTTCTGAAATGCAATATCTTTTCTCTTCTGTCACTATCTGGCTCCAGCGGGAAGTAAAGCAGGTTCGAGACACCGTTTCCTCTGCATGCATGCACCTCCATTCCACCGCATTGACACCCTCCTCTATGGCTTCACATCAGCATCTACTCTCACGTCTCAGCTTATGCATCACACAACGCGCACCACACTATTCATCCCGTACAACTAAAACAAGCCGGGAAGGGATATCAGAAATACAAATCCTTCTCAAACCAGTTTGATAAAAAATGAAAAACCCTAACCCTGCAGTGTCACTTACTTCCAGCTCGCTCCTCACCCCTCTGCCTCTCTCCCCCAGCCGGCTACCCTGCAGCCCAGGCTGGTGCCCACGGCTACTCCCAGCCCTCCCAGCTGTACGGGGCCAGCGGCTACGACAGCACCCCGGCGGCTGCTGCTCCGGCGGCGTCCCAGTCGTCCTACGGCTCCCAGCCGGGCTACAGCGCCCAGACGGCCTACCCCGGGTACAGCCAGCAGGCTGCCTCCGCTGCTCCCCAGAGGTGAGGGCAGCTCCTCACAGCAGGAGGGGCTGGGGAGGGGCGCACACCCCCAGGCACCGTACAGGGGAAGGTGCTTGGGAGCGCTTTTGTAATGTGGTGTGTTTGTCTTGCTCCGGTCGGCTGCTCTCTCCGGGGCATCAGTCTGTATCGGGACACTTCTGACTGTGTGTGTGTCCTGTGTGTTTCCTCAGCTACAACGCCAGCAGCCAGCCGTCAGGCTACAGCCAGAGCAGCTACTCCCAGCAGGCCGCGTACGGCCAGCAGCAGAGCGGCTACCAGGCCCAACAGGGGGGCTACAGCCAGCAGGCAGGCAGCTACCACCAGCAGGCCCCCCCACAGCAGCAACAGGCCCAGGCCTCCTCCTACCCTCCCCCAGCCTCGGGCTCCTACGGCCAGGCGGCCGCCAGCCAGTACAGCCAGCAGGGAGGACCGCAGAGCGGATACGGCCAGTCCAGCCATTACAGTATGATCCCTGTTCCTACCCTCTGATGCTTCTAGCCACGCCCACTGTAGTAGTTGATGCTTCTAGCCACGCCCACTGTAGTAGTTGATGCTTCTAGCCACGCCCACTGTAGTACTTGATGCTTCTAGCCACGCCCACTGTAGTAGTGTGGGGGGGGGGGGGGGGGGAATCAGAGCAGAAAATAGTCGATTGGAAGCGGGTAGTTCTGACAGTACTTCCACAGTATCGTGCCTTGAACAGATGTCTTGAGGCAGATATTTAGAAGTGAAAACGACCCTACCTTTTGTCTCCTCAGACAATTACCGGCAGGAGGGCCCCGGTAACGGTGCCGGTTACGGCTCTGAGCCGGCCGGTTACCCAGGCTCAGGTGAGAGCCGGGGGCCGGGCCGGGATGGCTTTGACAGGGGAGGCATGATGCACGGAGCCAGAGGCCGTGGGAACATGGGAGGCCGTGGAGGCATGAGGTAAGTGGCTCTCCTTGTCACCTGACGCCTCCTCTCTCCCCCCCCCCCCCCCTCCCTCACAGGTGGTGAGGCTAGGCTAGGCAGGGCTGAGGATGGATGGTTCCCTGCCTGTGACACACACAGGGTTTTGTCGTTAACAAGCTCAAAGTATTTAAACGATCCGGTCCATATGAACGTTTTCTCGTGTAGTTTGATTTAATAATCCGAGTATGCTCCTCAAGGGCCTTCCTAAAAGGAAGAATCCTCCAGAACTATCTAACTCTCAGCCCTGCTGTCTGGCCAAAGGTAAGAAGGGTAAATCTGTGTTGGGGCGCACATTTCTGAACAGAGAGCTGGACTTCTAAAGCATTCACTTGGATATTTCCTGTTGCTGTATCCCAGCATTACAGGTACTTTATCAGCAGTATTAATGACCTCAGCAAAGGATATGCTGTAGCTTTCATCGGAAGACTTTGGGTTTTGGCTGGTTTTAGTGACTTGAAAGCACGGAAGCACTAGAGTTTACTTGATTTGAACTATTAAGTAACTTATTTTCTTGAGGGGAAAAATGAAAAGGATCAAAGGTATTTGACTGTCAAATCGTGTTTACACATAAAAAAACAAAAACAACAAATTTTTTACCACAAGGGTATATTTCCAACAAACATACAGAGTTCAACTAGCATCAATTATCTTATAATAATTATAAATTGTCCTAATGATGAGGTTTTCTGTGTCTGTGTGCTGTTTGAAGTACACATCTGGGAGTTAAGAGAACATTTTACATGCATCCAAGCACACCTCAGGGTTCCCCCCATAGTAGAACCATGATTAGTAGAACCATGCTCACCACCTACAAGCTGACACATACTGTTCCCCACTCCCTGTCCTGCTCGTTAGCGTCACTGAGCACCAGATCGGCTTCACACAGTCCAGTCCAGGTTCATTTGATGCCCTAGTTGAAATCTCATAGGAACGAAAGATGAACCGATCTGTTCTAGAGAACCCAGATGATCTGCTCATGCTCAAAGGTGTTTTGCCCTTATACCTCAACAGTGCGTATGTATGCTAGTGTGTAAGTGTGTGTTCACCCTATATGGGTGGCGATAATAATAATTAACACATTTTTACTTAAAGACTTAAACATAACGCATTAGCCTCATATCTAAATATTCTTACTGTGTATCAGATAATATGTTATTGAACCTGTCCTGTTTGGAATGTTGACAGCGTTTCACAAATTTAGTCTGCCTTTTAAAAAATTGTTCCATCCTTAACACGTATATTCTGTAATTTGATTTGGGTAATTTTGCAGACTGGTTTGTGATGGCTTTAACTTCCCTTCAAGACATATTTTCAATGGGAGCATTGTTATTTAATGTAATTTTAATGTGTTTTTGGATTACAAATGTTATCATGTTAAATCACATTCCTTTGAGCACCTTCTTTAACATGCTTTGTCACATTTATACGCTACAGGTGAAAGTGACAGCCATTAAAAGCATCTATTCTAGAAAGTACCGGTTCTATGTCGAGGCAGCTGCTTAAACGCAGGACTTGTTCAGGTTCTGGTTCCACCTTAAACCCAGGAGATGAGATGATGGTCTTTTAAAGGGAAACACTTCAAACTACTGTTCTTTCATAGATATACTTTGGGAAACATTGTAAAATGGTCTAGTTCATTTTTATATTTATTACAATTGTGTAAAATCAAAGTTTTTTTTTTTTTTTTCTCTTTCACAATGATGTACAATGTGTTTTTGTATTTATTTTCTATTTCAAAGGTGAATGTAATCACCTGTTTTTTATGTCAAATTTCAGATGCATTGCACTTCAGACGAGACGTTACGTTTACAGTTACTCTTAACATTTTTTTGTTTCAAATGTAAAAGTGTTTTGTCGTCAAGGATGTTAGTGTACAAACCAGTGTAGAACTATCCCAACATGCATTGCATCTGAAATCTCTTATCTTTTGTAACAAACACATGGGATTTATCCCATGTTCTCCCAAGGGTGGAAACTAGTCACTCAGTTATAGCCTTTATCTGCTATTGAACACTGTGGCCCCTCTAGTGAAACACGATCACATAGTTGCTGTTAATTCCCCCCCTCTTTCAAGTGAATTTCTTTTGTCTAGACATTTTCTGGGGATGTTTCTCAGTACTGGTAGGCTAGGCAGAACTGTGTTCCTAACGCCCCCATCCCCCACAAGAGCCCCAGAGGCTAGAGGCGTGGAAGTTGCTGTAAAAAGGGAAATCGGCTTCATTTCTCCATTTATTCCCTCATAGCATCGCTGGAGACCGAGGTGGCTTCAGTAAGCCCGGTGGTAAGTTAACGAGAATTACACTGGCTAGTCCACTCCAGACTTTCAGACTGCTAGAGCATGTTGCGCTCAGGAGTATTCACCTGATTTTAAAACCTTTTACATTGGGGAGCAGGGTCATTTTGTGTTTGGATGCCAACTATATTTATACATATTTATATACATGGATGGTTTATTATGATAAAAAGGAATAGAGGGGGATCCAGATCGGTTGTCTTGACACATCAGTTTTACAAAAGGTTCCTTTTTTAATTTTATTTTTTCACACAAAAGGGTAATCTTGTAGGTTTTTCTATCACTGCTTATGGTAACCTTGAACGTAAGGTTTTACAATGAGAATTTAATAATGATTGACTGTTGCCAAGAAGTGTCTGTTTTGAAAATGAATTCACACCAACATTTTCAGAGTTGAAACCCCCCCCCCCCCCCCCCCCCCCAGGGTTTTTTTGGGGGTGTTAGTATCTGGTTACAGACTTTTTGATTTCATTCAAATGGCACATTTTTATATTTTTAAAAGGGTCTGAGGTATTTTATTTCTTTTTATATCGAAAATCTTCCGTTAAGAGGGAAAGCATGGTCTACCACAAGGTACCATTTAAAATTTTTCCAAAATGTCTTTTGAGTGTCAACAAGGAGCGTCTGGGATATCACTTATACATACTTGTCAGGAGGTCAAAGGTAGTGGTGAGGGTTGCAGCCTAACGTGTGTCTCTCCGTCTCTCTCTCTCCCGCTGGGATGACAGGACCCATGGACAACGGAGCAGAGCGTGATATGGGTGAGTAGAGGAGGCCTCCAAACACCTGGAACCATCCAGACACTGTTGCTGACCTGGTTGTGTGTGTTGCTGACCTGGTTGGGTGTGTGTGTTGCTGACCTGGTTGGGTGTGTGTGTCCCAGGGCGCCAGGAGGAGCAGGATGACTCTGAGAACAGCACCATCTACATCACCGGCCTCACGGAGAGTGCCACTCTGGAGACCATGGCTGAGTTCTTCAAACACGTGGGACCCATCAGGGTGAGGATGAGAGAGAGAGACGAGGAGGAGGAGGAGCTCTGTGACCACGTACAGCAGCCTGGGTGACTGTGATGGTGTGGTTCCCATAGTAACAAAAAAACCCTGTTGTTTCAGATGAACCGCAGGCTGGGCCAGCCTGCCATCAACATCTACACAGACAAAGACTCTGGCAAGCCCAAGGGAGACGCTACCCTGTCCTACGAAGAGCCCTTCTGTGCCAAAGCTGCTCTGGAACACTTTGATGGTGGGTTACCTCGGCAACCATTCCCCCTCATGTGGGCAAGCCGGATCTTTAAACTGGTCTAGTCGTTTGTAACAACAACTCCCTCCTTCCTTCTTTCCCTCTCTCCCGTTCCAGGTAAGGAGTTCCAGGGCCGGAGGCTGAAGGTGTCCATGGCCCGCCGTAAGCCCATGATGGGGGGCATGAGGGGGGGAATGCCCATGAGGGACGGCATGATGGCCCGCGGAGGTACGTCTTAACGCTCACTTCCTGCTTTCATCGAAACCCTCAGGGTTTACACCAGCATGTCCTGGTCCTGGTGCGATGCTAAGCTCTGTGTTTGGCCAGGTATGATGGGGCGTGGAGGAGAACGCGGGGGCTTCGTGCCCCGGGGGGGCCCGCGGGGGATGGGTCGAGGGGGCCCGCCGGGTGGCAACATGCAGCAGAGGGCAGGAGACTGGGAGTGCCCTAACCCGTACGTACCCCCACACAGGACCCCGTCCTCACGACCATTAACCATCAGCATAGATCTCATCATCCTCACATCATGATTATTATAATAATACATATACGGGTAATGTGTGCTGGCTGCAGTGTCTCATCAGTGTGGTTCTCTAGGGGCTGCGGGAACCAGAACTTCGCCTGGAGGATGGAGTGTAACCAGTGCAAAGCCCCCAAACCAGAGGGGCTAGGTGGGGGGCCTCCATTCTCTCCCCCTGGTAGGTCTCTCACACACACACACACACACACACACACACACACACACATACTGCTTTTAGAAGTATGGTTTCCATGCCTGTGTAGGCTCACATACAGACCACTGCTGTTAAACGCTGGTCTTCACTGCATCAGAGAGCTAACCTCCATCTGACTAACTCCCCTCATCTGTGGCCTCTGTTGCTGTGACTGACGTGTGTTTCTCTCCTCTCCTACAGGGGGCGAGCGAGGCCGGGGGGGCATGGGCATGCGTGGTGGCCGGGGGGGCATGGACCGCGGGGGGCCTGGAGGCCTAGGGGGCCCTGGGGGTCCGGGGGGGCCAGGAGGGTTCCGGGGTGGGTGGGGTGGTGACCGTGGCGGAGGTTTCAGGGGCCGAGGGGGGATGGACCGAGGGGGGTTCCGGGGGGCCAGCAGAGGGGGCCCTCCCATGGACCCCATGGGGGGCAGGGGCCGCAGAGGAATGGGGCCCCCAGGCAAGATGGACATGAGGTGAGGAAACATGCCCAGTAGAGCGCCATGGTGATATCTATCCACCCTAGACGCATAATTCACTTGTGCTGAGAAGTGTATAAAGCGAAACAAGACGTCTCGAGTGTGATACAGACAGTTCATCTGCAGTTGATGGAAAAAATATTGATTTGGTTCGGGTTTTTTTCGTGACGTGGTCTCCACGGAGACCGGGGGCTGTGTGTGGTGCTGTGCCCCCCCCTCTTCCTCCTCCCTCTTCATGTGTTTTTCTCGTTCCCAGGGACCATCGCCAGGAACGCAGGGACCGCCCCTACTGAGAAACGAGACCTTTTGACATTTTCCATTTTTGTGCGGGATTAGATTTTTAAAAAGCAATTTTTAATTTATGATTCCATATTTATAAATGGTTAGTGAACTGCTTTAGAAAGACCTGGCGCAGTTTCATTCGACGCATATAGACTCATGTTTTTAGTTATTCCTCGTTCTGTTTGCCCTTGGTTTAGTGATCTTGACTTGTGCAAGTGTTTTTGCAGTTCTTAGGTGTACAGAATGGTTTAGGACAGTATTGTAAAACGTGACACGTTATATAATTTTTTTTTTATTATTATTGTAATTGCCTAACCCTTTCCCAGTACTATGTAATGAACAATTTTGAGAATAAAATTTCCACTCTGATTTGACACCACGACTCATTATTTCCATCGATACTGGCCCCCGCCAGTTGCAGCGCGCAGTACCGTGTTGTCCACCAGGTGGAGGTGTTGAGTCTCCTGCGTCGAAGCTGAGCGCCGCCGTGATTGGTCGGTTGGTCCCCATCTACTTTGATGAAGATGTATCAGCTGGAACCAGAGCATGACTAAGCTGGAGTTATTTGAGGACTCCCTAAGCACACTTTAACCTTGTTGTCCCGCCAGTGTGTTGCCCTCCACTGAAAACCAAACACTTTCTTTGTCCTTCCCGGTGACAGCCAACACGTGAGTTCACGAGTCCACATGTGCCACCAAACAGTCGTCTACTGTCCCGTGTAGCTATCATCTGCGGCACAGATGTCCTCGGCTTTCTCCCAGAGAGAAGTTTTTAACTTTGAGGTTGTGCTTCGTTTTTAATAGTCCTTCAGGGTCGTCCATACAATCCTTAAGTGTGTGTGTGTGTGTTATTCCTAGTCAGACTTAACTGTTAATGAAAACCTACAGTTAAGACTTGAATGGACAGCTGTGTGTGTTTTTAGCCCTCCTCTGTCTAAATGGGGTCCAGGCATGAGAGGACCTTTGGTGAGGCACAGCTGATGTCTGGAAGTTGGGGATAGGATCCAGTTGCTTGTCATGCCGGGGAATGAGCGTGTGTGTGTCACAGAGAAAAGCTGATTCATCCCAGCCAGAAAATGATCTCATTTCTCCAACTTCTCTCTCTCTCCCTCGCTCGCTCTTAAAGGAACAACCCTATTTTTTAAATCAAAACAAAACGGGCCAGGCCTCGCTGAAATTCAAAAGATCACAAACCGGGGAGGCCCCTTTGCCTCGAGTGGCCTCAGTGAGACTAGACCGCTTGTTTGTGGGTCAGTAGACAAGGCCTACTGCATAGTCTATACATTACACGCTTGAGGCTTTGCCTAAATATGTGGATGTCCATAGAAGATCCAGGTATGATCTGGGAGAATCCTTGCACGTTGATTAATTTGTGTAATTCGACGATAGCCGATGCTTATCCTTGTCAGATAAATTCCACATTATACTCTTGTGCCTAATCTGAGGAAGATGTACATTTTATCTTGTGTGGTTATCTAACTGCTCCCCTTTCAACTGTTTGAGAGGCTCAAGACGTAAGTTAGAGAGCGTTCTACACAATATCTTATCGAGCTAATTTGCATTAGACAGCTTCTCCCGTTTAGTCATTCAGCGTCTGTTTAAAATGTCAATGGTGTGTCGGAGACCGGTGACAGTCTTCTTAACCAAAGGTCACTGCTGCGGGCGCAGTTCAGTGAACTATTCATCATCTTTGCTTTTGTTCGTCGGAACCATCTGTGATCATCTTCCTTTGACAAACTGATGTTATTGTTGGTCACCCACGATAGGGCCGTTCTAACAACAAGCAAAGACACTCCCGCCTGTGTTTTCTTCTTATTGACAACAACGTGTCCATGTTTTATCGCTGCTTTTAATGTAGAGATAAGTCTCTCTATCAGTCAGGCAAGTGTTCCCCTTGATGTGATGTGATGTGATCAGAGCGCATCATGTCCTTTCGACGCGTTAGGCCCAAGCGATATGGCCAATTATCCACGATCACAATGCGCATAGGCCTATGCTGTCAATTTGTTAATAGGTAATCTAGGATATCCGAAAATAATGTTCTGCTTTTAACTAAAGTAACTATATTCCTTGTATGGGCTATACTGATGTGATAATATTGCTATATCAGAGTTCATGTGCGGTTTTTATTGGAGGCAGTGAACACAGGGTTAAGTTTTTTTTTTTTTCTTCTACCGGCGCTTATCCTCTCATAATGGGATATGCCGCTGAATCGCTCTGCTAGTCTAAGCTATAGCAGGTCAACATGTTCAGAGCAAGAGGCGGCGCGATGTGGGCAGGGCTTTTTTAATGCGAGGGGGGCGATGTGCAGCAAGTGAGTTACGGCTGGTCAGTGTGGAGCTCGCATTTCTTTGAAGCAGCTGTAGCCTTTAAACCATTCAGGCACGCCAACGGCTGGCGGGCAAGACGCTGTCTTTGTGTCCAGGACACCGGAGGACACTTTTCCCGGGGTGTGTATCCGTATTCGTCCCATCACCGTTACGGTTTCACTCTCCCCCGCCGTTGGAACGCCGTAAGGAACAGCGATGCGCTCGTTAAAGGGAACGGGTTTCGCACAGACGTCCGGAATACGCATCCACGCGCCTCGGCTGCCTCGCATCTCAGAATGCTCTATTAGCCATACAAAGGATTCCATCAAGGACTTGGACTAATATACCACACACACTGCTTGTCATGGGTGCGTCTACACGGTTGTTTCGCCACACTCAATGGATACGGTTTGGGTGATCGCTTGTGCAATGAGACAATCTGGTATTATTAAGTAGCCAGCATTAATACATCCCTGACAATATGGCTGATCAGAGCAACATCCAGTCATCTGCTTCCAAGAGCATAAGGCCGTTCAAATCCAGCGAGGAATACCTTTATGCCATGAAGGAGGATCTGGCTGAGTGGTTGAACACTCTCTACGACCTGGATGTTACGGCGGACACCTTTATGGAGGGGCTCGGGACTGGCTGTGCCCTCTGTCGGCATGCCAACAACGTGAATCGCGCGGCGCTGGACTTCCAGCTGGAGTATCCGGAGGCTGCCCAAACACTGAGGTTACCCAGCAAGGATGTGGTGTTTCAGTCGCGAAATGTTGTCCAGGGCTCCTTTTTGGCACGGGACAACGTGTCCAATTTCATCGGTTGGTGTAGACAGGAGCTCTGGATCAAGGATGTTCTGATGTTTGAAACCAACGACCTGGTGGAAAGATGCAACGAGAAGAATTTCGTGTTGTGCCTGCTGGAGGTGGCGCGTCGGGGGGCCAAGTTCGGTATGTTGGCACCGATGTTGATTCAACTGGAGGAGGAGATTGAAGAGGAGATCCGGGACCAGGAGAACCTGCGGGAGCCGGGGGAGCAGGCCGAGCCGAGCCCGCCCAGCAGGTGCTTCAGTCGGAAGGAGAGTGTGGGTGTGGAGGAAGACGTGAACGTGGACGAACCTGATCCTTCCCCTTATACCCACTGGCAACAGAAAAGAGTGCTATGTGACATGCGGAACTTAGACGAGTTGGTAAGAACATTTGAGAAAGGCCTCTTTGTAGTTGATGGTGTACAAAATATTTGTGCCTAAATATTTAATCACTGCCACCATGTTTTGGATTAACGGTCACTTTTACTAGGTCGGTAACTTTAGCTAACCGACATCTGTGTGTGTACGTCATTATGATGATGTCTCTGAACACCCTGCCCGTGATCAGGAGTCCTCAGTGTTTTTCCGCTGTCATAACAACCCAGCAAGCAGCTGAGAGAGAGAACCTAGCTGACCTCTGAACCCTTAGCTTTCTCTCTGGGCACTGTCAAAAATGAATAGCTCTCTCGGAAACACTCATCTGCCTGTCATGATCTCTCTCTCTCTCTCTCTCTCTCTCTCTCTCTCTCTCTCTCTCTCTCTCTCTCTCTCTCTCTCTCTCTCTCTCTCTCTGTCTCTCTCTCTCTCTCTCTCTCTCTCTCCTCTCTCTCTCTCTCTCTCTCTCTCTCTGTCTCTCTGTCTCTCTGTCTCTCTCTCTCTCTGTCTCTCTCTCTCTCTCTCTCTCTCTCTGTCTCTCTCTCTCTCTCTCTCTCTGTCTCTCTCTCTCTCTCTCTCTCTCTCTCCTCTCTCTCTCTCTCTCTCTCTCTGTCTCTCTCTCTCTCTATGTCTGTCTCTCTGTCTCTCGCTCTGTGGTTAAGGTGAATGCTGACACTGGGCAGGGGCAGGGAGTGTTTCAGCATGTCATTCCACACATTCCCTCACAGCCAGGTAGTGAAAGGTTGGAGGCAGGCTGGGGTATTCTCCTCCCAGACGCCCCAGGGGAGAGGAGGGAGCTCCCCCACAAACCAGTGACAAGGACAGTCTCTCGTCTGCGGTGGTGACGTCTTCAAAAGTGTTATTTAGAAGTTGACCCACAACACAGATGGGCCTCCTAGTTGGAGTCACTGGGAGTGTGATGCGTGTATGACATCATGATCTGTTACTCCCCCCTACAGCCTGGTGTTACTCACTACACAAAGGGGATGTACACTAAAGCAGAACTGTGGTCTCAGGCAAACCCCCAGCCTACCACTGTCTTCCTTTTCTTTTTCTTTTTTAAAAGTAGTTTTTGGCCTTTTTCTTGACCTTTTTTATTTCTTGATAGGACAGTTGGACAGAGACCGAAAAGCAGGGATTGAGAGAGCGAGAGAGAGAGGGGGATGACATACAGGAAATGCCCTGAGCCAGATTTGACCCCAGGCGCTGACTCAAGCCCGGGGTTGGTCACCCACCCTCTGGTCAGTAGTCTGGTTCCTCTGACCGGCCCACACCAGGAGGCCAGGCAGGAGGCCAGGCAGGAGCACTGGGTTAGGAGCGCTGGGTTAGGAGCGCTGGGCAGGAGCGCTGGGTTAGGAGCGCTGGGCAGGAGCGCTGGGTTAGGAGCGCTGGGCAGGAGCGCTGGGTTAGGAGCGCTGGGCAGGAGCGCTGGGTTAGGAGCGCTGGGTTAGGAGCGCTGGGTTAGGAGCGCTGGGTTAGGAGCGCTGGGTTAGGAGCGCTGGGCAGGAGCGCTGGGTTAGGAGCGCTGGGTTAGGAGCGCTGGGTTAGGAGCGCTGGGCAGGAGCGCTGGGCAGGAGCGCTGGGTTAGGAGCGCTGGGTTAGGAGCGCTGGGCAGGAGCGCTGGGCAGGAGCACTGGGTTAGGAGCGCTGGGTTAGGAGCGCTGGGCAGGAGCGCTGGGCAGGAGCGCTGGGTTAGGAGCGCTGGGTTAGGAGCGCTGGGCAGGAGCGCTTGGGTTAGGAGCGCTGGGCAGGAGCGCTGGGTTAGGAGCGCTGGGCAGGAGCGCTGGGTTAGGAGCGCTGGGTTAGGAGCGCTGGGTTAGGAGCGCTGGGTTAGGAGCGCTGGGTTAGGAGCGCTGGGCAGGAGCGCTGGGTTAGGAGCGCTGGGCAGGAGCGCTGGGTTAGGAGCGCTGGGTTAGGAGCGCTGGGGCAGGAGCGCTGGGCAGGAGCGCTGGGTTAGGAGCGCTGGGCAGGAGCGCTGGGTTAGGAGCGCTGGGTTAGGAGCGCTGGGTTAGGAGCGCTGGGTTAGGAGCGCTGGGTTAGGAGCGCTGGGCAGGAGCGCTGGGTTAGGAGCGCTGGGCAGGAGCGCTGGGTTAGGAGCGCTGGGCAGGAGCGCTGGGTTAGGAGCGCTGGGCAGGAGCGCTGGGTTAGGAGCGCTGGGTTAGGAGCGCTGGGCAGGAGCTCTGGGTTAGGAGCGCTGGGCAGGAGCGCTGGGTTAGGAGCGCTGGGCAGGAGCGCTGGGCAGGAGCGCTGGGCAGGAGCACTGGGTTAGGAGCGCTGGGTTAGGAGCGCTGGGCAGGAGCGCTGGGTTAGGAGCGCTGGGTTAGGAGCGCTGGGTTAGGAGCGCTGGGTTAGGAGCGCTGGGCAGGAGCACTGGGTTAGGAGCGCTGGGTTAGGAGCGCTGGGCAGGAGCGCTGGGTTAGGAGCGCTGGGTTAGGAGCGCTGGGTTAGGAGCGCTGGGTTAGGAGCGCTGGGTCGGAACGTGTTGTCAGTGTCCTTACGAGTTCTGGGTTGACCTTGTCTGGATGGAGGTGAGCCTGCAAACATCAAGCAGACAGGCAGGCTCACAGTACACATGCCCGGGGTTAGGAGTGGAGTTCATATTTTGGTGCGGATGAGAGAGGCAGCACAATGGCAGCCTTTCATGCTGATAGAGGCAGGGAGAGGGGTGGCAGGAGGGGTGGGGTGGGGGGGTGAGGGGCAGTCAGCAGTCATCCTCCTGCTCATCAGACAGAGTTGCCCCTCCGGCCCTCCACCCCCCTGTGTCCGGGGAAGGCCTGGTGGTGGTTCTGTCCTGTACCCAGCCCCTCACCTCCACACTCCCACAGCGCCCCCTCTGCTCACTGGCACGGATCGGGGGATCGCACAGCGCTCTCCGTTCTGCTGAGTGTGTCACGTCCTTACTGGAGTCCTGAGTGAACCGCTCTCTGCCCTGGACGCGACACAGACCGCTCAGACAGACGGGGGCGTCGACAGGGAAGAACAGGAGCGTTTGCCTGGCAGCGTCCTGTTATTGAAGTGACCAGTGTGAGTCACAATGCGTGCTGAGTGCACGGCACATCTCTCTGCCTTCACGTCTGCCTCGGTTAAAGTGCCTGTGAGCCGGAAAAAACTGCTTACATCAGCAACGTGAGGCTCCCAGAGAGAACTCGTAAGGACACTCAAAACAAAAGGCAACATCTAGCAAAACATTAATCCTGACTGGCATCGAAGAGGATAAAATTACAGTGCTTTTTCTCAGTGCTGTTAGTATCCTGTTCAAATGATGGCCGCTCTGGTAAAAAAAAAAAAGGAAAGAAGCCCATTTCCCCTCTCTATAGATCTGTGAGTATTTGATTTCCTCTCATTTTCTGGGTTGACCTTGTCTGGATGGAGGTGAGACCGCAGCCAGTCAATGGATCATCACATCCGGACTATGTGGACCAGAAGTGAGCCAACCCGTAGTGTAGTATGACTCGAGGGGTTCGGTCCAGAACAATCACACTGTTCTGTCTCTTAGTCATTCATTGTGAAACATAATTAAGCCATTATGTTCTTTGCGTCTTACCCTACCCTTACATTTGACGTTTGTATTCATCAGACACTTTTATCCAAAGCGACATCCAGATATTGCATGTAGAAAGTACAGATCAGAAAATCAGTGTGTATTTACCAGGCGCGGTGCAAAGTAACCACGTCACCTACCAGTGCCAGCAATAATAACAGCTCATATCATCACCAGTATTAAGGAGTACAGAGCATGGATAACAATGTTGCTCTTGAAGTACAGGATCAAAAAATTTCATGACTGCCGTCTTTAACAAGACAGTCGTACAACAGGATGTCAACACAAGCCTTTGTCTTCCTACAGTAGCAGGACAGGGGATAAGTCTCTCTGTGTAATTACAGGAAAACTTGCTCCCTCTAGTCTTCAGGGCGGGGCGACTTGAGTGTGTAATTCCGAGGATTAATGTTCGCCTATGACCCTGGTGTGTCAGAAAAGAAACTTTTTTCCCGTAAAGAAAACAAGAAGTCCAGTTCTTTGTGAGTTCCCTCAGAAACGACCCAACTGCTCATGACTTCATTACACAAACGATCTCCCTATTCACACTCTGTCAATCATATTGACGAATTGTCAGTTTTGTCAAAACATTAGCTGAAGCTATTCATAGCTAATTAAATATTCACTGCAATCTCTTCCCTCATTCGTCGAGTCTCACCCTCCACGGTACCCAGCTCATTAAATATTAAATCGGCTAAGAGGAGGTTTGATTGCGGAGAAAGCAGAGTTCAGAAACACATTTGTCTGATGAGCGGAGGTGAGACACAGGTTGGAGATTAGCTCACAGACTCCACACCCGCTCCAAGTAGCCTGCCTCTCGCATGTGACGAAACTCATCTCTGAACTCCCTGACCTTTGTGAGAGATCCATTCATACTCCGCTGCAGGGTTGCCCCCTTGCAGTGCTACAGGCTACATCTGACTACTCTAAACTCTACATCGACCCACAGCTGCCCTCTTACACCGCTACAGGGTACATCTGGCCACTCTATACTCTATACATCCACCCGAGGATGATCCCATACATTAGAGGATTTTTCCCAGCCGTCCCATATCTCCTGGCACCTCCAGATTAGAACAGTAATATCAATCCGGCCTTCCATCCCATCGCCCTGTGTGCTTGTGGATCTCGAGGTTAGGGTACATGCCAAGCCGTCGACACACACAGCCCCTCCTAGTGTTTACTTGGCTTAGCAGAGAGTTACTCCCTTAGCTGTGGGCCGGGAAAGTACTCATGCCCCAGGCTTGTTGGCCTACATAAACACTGAACCGGTGTCACATGCCTGTACAAAAACACGCACGCTCTCTGAACATACTGAACCCTTCACACGCCTCACACAGGACGTGTAGCCTCAGTACATGCATCATGTACAGTACATGCACACGTTTGGGTTTTTTTTTGCGCATGGAGCCTCAAAGACAACAACGGTCTGGAGCTCTGCGGACTGAAAGGACGGCATTGTGCTCTTCCTCCTCTCTCCTCCTCTCTTTCTTCCTCTCAGACTCCTTCGACTGCCCCCCACCCCCACCCCCCACCCCCAGGCGTCAACACTCAGCTTTTGTTTAGGTCATAAACGCACAACAACCCCCCCCCCTCACCCACCACCATCAACAGCCCCATCCCACAGCTTGTGACTCTGGCAAATGATAAGGCAAATGGCAGTATTCCTGTGGCGGCAAATAGGGGAGAAGAGAGGGAGGGAGGAAGACAGGAGGGAGGAAGAGAGGAGAGGAATGAGGGGAAGGGACAAGCCTGTCAGTGTTCTGTAATTGTAAGGTATCATCTCAGCCTGAGATATGGACGTACGTGCTGCTCCTCTGGGAGGTAGACAGGAAGAGAGAGAGAGAGAGAGATAGGTTGCAGGAAGAGAGAGAGAGGTAGGTTGCAGGAAGAGAGAGAGATAGGTTGCAGGAAGAGAGAGAGGCTCCAGGTTGACAGGGCAGTATGTCAATAGGACCACTCAGCTCCATTAGCGACACAGTCTGATTCATGCAGTCAGGATGAACAGGGAAAGAAAGCCAACACCAGATAGTTGTGCCTGAAGTGTCCTTTACTGAACACTCTGCTAAACCCGCATGTGATGGATTTTACACAGAGAAAGAGAGGGAGGGTGTGTGTGAGGAAGAGAGAGTGTGTGTGTGTGTGTGTGAGGGAGGGAGAGAGAGAGCGTGTGTATGTGTGTGAGGTCGTATGTGTGAGGGAGAAAGAGAGTGCTGGAGTGTGTGATTGTATGTGAGAGAGCATGTGTGTGTATGTGTGAGGGAGGGAGAGAGAGAGGGGTAGTGTGTTTGTGTGTGTGTGTGAGGGAGGGAGAGAGAGAGCGTGTGTATGTGTGAGGGGAGGGAGAGAGAGAGAGGTAGTGTGTTTGTGTGTGTGTGTGAGGGAGGGAGAGAGAGAGCGTGTGTATGTGTGAGGGGAGGGAGAGAGAGAGGGGTAGTGTGTTGTTGTGTGTGTGTGAGGGAGGGAGAGAGAGAGCGTGTGTATGTGTGAGAGGGAGAGAGAGAAAAGTAGGTCACCACAGCCTGCAGTGGGTTCTGCTGGCTGGCCGTGCTGGTGCAGCATGTCTCAGGGTAGCTGTTTCCAGTCTCACACTCTCCCTGGAAGTGTTTTGATAGCTGTTTCCAGTCTCACACTCTCCCTGGAAGTGTTTTGAACGTGAGATCACCACAGCCTCGATGAGTGTTTCATCGTTTAACGGGGATTTGTTAATGCAGCTTGCAGGCTTCAACACGGAGCGTGTCTCCTGCCTTTCCCTCTCCTGTCTCCACGCAGCAAGTCCTAGCCAAAACAGCTGAACTGCTCGTCTATCAGGCTGCCTTTTTAATTGTTGCAGAGTCTACAAGAATTTCAGTAGAATCCGCATGATTATCCACATGCTTAGCATGTGTATCTGTGTGTGTGACTGTGTGTGTACGTGTGTGTGTGTGTGTGTGTGTGTGTGTGTGTGTGTGTGTGTGTGTGTGTGATCCTCTCCACCAGTCTGCCTGTGACTCCACCAGCTGGCTCTACTAGGTCACAGGTGTTGACTGGCATCATCAGTCACCAGTGCCACTAGACATCCACAAATCTGACCGACTAGACAGCAACACAGTTAGCATCGAGAACAGCGCTCGTAGAAGTGCTGGGCCCGCGTTGTTGGTGTTTGTGAGTGTTTTTCAGCCTAACCGCCCAGAGAGAGAGCTCACATGAAGTCCACCTGATTCAAGGTCCATTCTCAAAAACCTTCCAGATGCCACCCAGATTTCCCCTGTCCTGCTTCAACCCACAGCAGTGTAAAGTGGTGTGTGTGTGTGCTACGGTGGCTGTGTTAGTGTACATACCACACTGTTTGTAAACAGTCTCAAAGCCGGGTTGCTGTTTGAGAAGGGAGTCTTGGTTTGTTTTACTCTTCTAAGCAGGACAAGCCAGTTGGTTCGGTTGTGGAGTGTTATTGTGTAGTACAGAAACTGCATGTGGACTTTCAAGGTGTTCTGGGTACTTTTCGCACAGTCTTCCTGTTCAACAGTTCAGCTAATGAGCCCATTGCAGGTTATGGGTATCGTTATCAACCAACCTCAGATGGGCAAACCTTTTGTTACGCGATTGTGAAACCTTCCCAGACTCAGGAATGTGTTTGTTTTGATCTACCTAGTGTTGGAGCACATCCAGATCTCTGTCTGGTTACAGGTGGGACTGGTCTGAGCATGAAAACAGGCTGTGCCTGGTTGGAGTAGATGAACAGACAGTGCCTGGAGGAGCAATCAGCTTTAAAGTTCCCAGAAATGTGCCTCTTTGCCAATCACCTTCGTGGCTCAGATCCACATCCCTGATTGCGAAACCCCCAGGGTTCGTCCTCTGATAGGGGTGTTTCTCCTGGGAAGGGTCCCGTTCTCTCCAGAGACCCTGGCTTGGATAAGCGGACGATACCAGAACGCCCGTCGATTGTCGCAGTCGTAGTAGAGCGACTTGCAAAAAAGAATCTGTTGGACAAACGTGTTTCGATTCTGTCACACGTTTCACTTCAAGCAACCGATTTGAATTATATCTACCCCAAATCAAACTGCAAGCCAAAACATTTAAAACCATTTGAAAACACTCAAGACAACCAATCCTTAACAAGCCTGTTTTATGGTATTTTCCAAACTACGATGATACCAGGTCCTCAGGAACCAATTAGAATAGAGAAGCCTAAATCCCTTTTATCTGTCCTGCCTCTCCCATTTCCTGTGTATTCTGTGTCTCCCCTGGGGTACCTTGTTTAGACAAGCCGCCCCCCTTATCTCCTCGGTACCCACCCTGCCGCCTCCAGCCCAGGAAGGAAAGCACCCCTGGAGATGATTACCTTCAACCCCAGCTCAAGACGGCCACTTTCCACACACCACGTGGTCTGGTTCATCACCAGAAACACCAAACCTGCATCCTGCTAAGGACGAGGCGGGGGACTGTCCGGAGAGTGTTCAACTATAACGATTTCATAACTCGGTTGTCGTGGGTGATCAGAGGATGTTGTGAGGGCTTCATGACACCCCCCCGGACCCTGGTAGCGTCTGGTGGAAGAGGAGTGTGTTGTGGACCGCTGGTGCTGGTTCCTGCGTGCCTTGTTCTCTTCACTGTGGAACATCTGCAGCTCTGGGGAGAACACGCACGTCCCATGTGACCAACACTCGTCCATAATTCATCCCCCCTCTATGCTTCAGCTGCACTTCCACATGCCTGCTCCGAGACCTCGCGGCTCTCTCCCCCTCTCACGGCTTCAAATGCTGGTGTGCCTGTTCGTTTGTGTGTGTTTGTTTGTGTTGCGTGTGAGTGTGCCTTTGCATGTGTGTGTGCGTGCCTGTGTGTGTCTGTGTGTGTGCTTGCCTTTGTGTGTGTGTGTGTGAGAGAGAAAACCTTAAAAAACTGGTTTCACGGAGTACAGTAAGATTACACACAGGTGTTAGTCTGACTGTGACGCCAACATTAGCTCTGAATGCTAACATTAGCTCTGAATGCTAACATTAGCTCTGAATGCTAACATTAGCTCTGAATGCTGAACGTTGTCTGTCTGCTTGGCATCTTC
>NC_090073.1:9265009-9313035 GCF_038355195.1 Osmerus mordax | reverse complement strand
GTCCCTGTACTTACTGTAAGTCGCTCTGGATAAGAGCGTCTGCTAAATGGACTAAATGTAAATGTAAACTTAGAGAGCGCTGATTAGGGATAAACCCTGTCTGGAGTGGGAAGGCTGTTCTCTGTCAGATTAACTTCCTCTGTGACTCCGCCCCTCTCCTCAGCACTCCTCCAGTAGGGTGACAGCGATTATGCACATCCCCCAGCAGCCTCTAGTGGAGCCAGCTCACTTCCTTGTTCATCTGAAGGGAGGAAGCTGGCCTGCTGGCAGACAGCATCAAAGCCAACAGGCCCCTCATTCATCTGCCAAGACCTGACAAGAAGATCAGGGAAGGGGGTGGGGAGAGGGGGAGGAGAGAGGAGAGGAGGGGAGAGGAGAGGGGAGGGAGGGGAGGGGAGGGGAGGGGAGAGGAGAGGAGGGGAGGGGAGGGGAGGGGAGGGAGGGGAGGGGAGAGGAGAGGAGGGGAGAGGGGAGAGGAAGGGAGGAGACAGCGAGGGGAGGAGAAAGGAGGGGAAGGGAGAGGAGGGGAGGGGAGAGGAGAGGAGAGGAGGGGAGAGGGAGAGGAAGGGAGGAGACAGGAGGGGAGGAGAAAGGAGGGGAAGGGGAGAGGAGGGGAGAGGGGAGAGGAGGGGAGAGGAGGGGAGAGGGGAGAGGGTAGGGGAGAGGGAGAGGGGAGAGGGGGAGAGGGGAGGGGAGAGGAGAGGAGAGGAGAGGAGAGGAGAGGAGAGGAGAGGAGAGGAGAGAGGAGAGGAGAGGAGAGAGGAGAGGAGAGGAGAGGAGAGGAGAGGAGAGGGGAGAGGAGGGGAGGAGGAGAGGACAAAGAGAACTGAGTGACGAAAATGTGAAAGAAATGGAGGACAGAGAATGAGTCAGCATCTTCAGAGAGGAGTGCGTGTGTGTGGGGGGGGGGGGGTTAGGGGGGGGAGTACAACGACAGCCATGAGCTTTGAAGCATATAAAAAAGAAGCAATTTAGGAAGGGAATTGGTTCACCCCTCCTCCCCCCTCCCTGCTCCCCCCGATGACAAGTAGCCTGTGTTCGCTGTTGCCATAGAAACAGGGATTGCTTCTCTCCAGCTGTGGAGTGTGTGTGTGTGTGTGTGTGTGGTGTGTGTGTGTGTGTGAGAGAGAGGGGAGGGGGGCTGTCATCCACATCCCTCTCAGTCATACCATGTCAGGAAGACCTCCACAAGTGGACCCTTTCTCCCCCAGCCTCTCTCCCCCAGCCTCTCTCCCAGCTTCTCTCCCTCAGCCTCTCTCCCCCAGCCTCTCTCCCCCAGCTCTCTCCCCCAGCCTCTCTCCCCAGCCTCTCTCCCTCAGCCCCTCTCCCCCAGCCTTTCTCCCCCAGCCTCTCTCCCCCCAGCCTCTCTCCCTCAGCCCCTCTCCCCCAGCCTCTCTCCCCCAGCCTCTCTCCCCCAGCCTCTCTCCCCAGCCATTCTCCCTCAGCCTCTCTCCCCCAGCCTCTCTGCCCCCAGCCTCTCTCCCCCAGCCTCTCTCCCCAGCCTCTCTCCCCCAGCCCCTCCCTCCCCCAGCCTCTCTCCCCCAGCCCCTCTCCCCCAGCCTCTCTGCCCCCGGCCTCTCTGCCCCCCCCAGCCTAAGGGGCATGCCCCCCAGCCCCCCCGACATGTGGACTGATTACACAACCCCAGAGAGCAGGAGTCTGGGCTCACCAGGCTGAACACGCTCTGTGAGGGAGTCAGGCTGCAGAGAGCAGACAGAGAATAAAGACACTGAAGACAGGATGCTCTGGATGTGTGTGTGTGTGTGTGTGGATGTGTGTGTGATGTGCGTGCCTGAATGTGCAGAGGAGCGAAGCGTGGGAGGAGGCCTGTGTACAGCCCCCTCCCCCTCCAGCCCCCTCATCCTGTGAAGTACAGAGGAGGGGGGAGGAGGAGAAAGAGGAGAGAGAGAGAGTGAGGGAGGAAAAGACAGTGTGGCTCCCATATTTTCGTCCCCTCTCCTTTTATACGTGCGTTGGCATGGCGATGAACAGCGCCAATAATGGCAGCAGCTGGGGGGTCGTGTGGGACAAGCGGGGGGGGGGGGGGGGTGAGAGGGGGGGGCGCAGGCAGGGGTACATCTAATGTTAGTGTTGCGTAACTTTGGGGTAGAGGGTGAGGAAGCTACTGCTTCCCCCGCTTGTCGGATTAGCATATCTACTGACTGTATCTGCTATCTGTGTGGTGGGGTAGTGTGTCAGTGTGTTCACACCTCACTTCTGTTCTCTGTGTGTGTGTGTCTGTGTGTCTGTGTCTGTTGTGTGTGTCTGTGTGTGTGTGTCTGTGTGTGTGTCTGTGTCTGTGTGTGTGTCTGTGTGTGTCATGTGTCTCTGTGTGTGTCTGTGTGTGTGTGTCTGTGTGTGTGTGTGTCTGTGTGTGTGTCTGTGTGTGTGTCTGTGTGTGTGTCTGTGTGTGTGTTTCCTCAGGTGCTGCGTAGTCATGTGATGGTGCGCGTGGGCGGAGGCTGGGACACGTTGGAACACTACCTGGACAAGCACGACCCATGCCGCTGCGTCGCCTTCGGTGAGGTCACTTCCTGTCCGCCCACCACAACAACACAAGACTCAGACCCATTGTTGCCTCTCCTAGTCAAATTCTCAAATCTCGATTGTTTTACGAGTCGGGGCCATTCAAATAGGGCAGTGCTTATCTCGTTCAACAGGCTTGTAATTCAGGTCAGCAGTTTTACAGCGTCGTGATGTACAGTATAGCTCAGCTAGCAGACTTAGCCACACAGCTAGCGGTGGCTAACAGGGTCATACAATCCATCAGAGCTCAGCTAGCAGACTAGCAAGCATATCATCCTTCACACAGCTCTATAAACATGACCTGACACCTGCCACGGCCGTTCAGATCTGCACATGTTGGCTGTCTGTGGATGAGCAACACTGCAGAGTGTCACAGCTCTGAAGCCTGAGGCCTTCTGGGCAGGTCGTCCCTCCTTATCCGCGAGGCCTCACCGCCCGCGCCAAACGGATGATCTCAGGACAGCTGACTCCGTAGTAATCCGGCGTTCTGAACCCGGGCAAGGCCCTGGACTCCCAGATATGACAGGCTTTTTACAACCCCCGCGCTGTAAAAGGCAAGGTCGTATCACCAGCCATCAGTTTGGAGGATCGGTGTTCCTATCTCAGGGAAGTGGTGACAGAAGGTGACAGAAGGTGGCGTGGGCCCTGCAGGGCTGCTGGGGGAGAAGGGACACGAGCCTCTGTTGTCCTGCATGTCGGCAGATTAGTGTGTGTTATCTTCGTGGTGTTTGGGACAGGTTCTCTGTCTTTCCCTGTCTTCTCTAACACATGCCTGTCTGTCTGTCTGTCTGTCTGTCTGTCTCTCTCTCTCTCTCTCTCTCTCTCTCTCTCTCTCTCTCCTCTCTCTCATCTCTCTCTCTCTCTCTCTCTCTCTCTCTCTCCTCTCTCTCTCTCTCTCTCTCTGTCTCCCCAGCCCATCGCTACCACCAGTCCAAGGCGAGCGGTCAGGGTTGGCCACAGCAAGTCTTCCAGCGCCCACTCCTCCCGCTCCACCAGTCCTGGACCACACTGGCGTAACGAGGGCGTCGGCCCCTACAAGCCCCCTGAGAGGCGCTCCCTGGAGCCCCCCTGCGGGCCCTGCCCCCCCTCCTCCTCCACGCGGCCCGGGCGCTCACACCACCCCTCCGCCCCCTCGACGGAGCCGGACGGAGGCCGCGCCCACAACCTGCTCCCCCGGCCGCCGCGAGACCGGTCCGAACCACGCCCACTTCAACCCTCTCAGGTGAGAGAGTGTGTGTGTGTGTGAGCGAGCGAGCAGCGAGCATCATGTTAATTAATCTGTCTCTGTTAGCTCTGATCCTCTGAAAAAAATACATTCAAACACACACACACTTACACACACGGGACACAAGCCTAGGAAGCGAAAGATTTCAGTCGTATCTAATCTCAGGTGACATTGCCGTGACCCAGGCAACATGACAACACTCTGCCCCCTGGTGGCCACGCTGAGTACAGGCACCCCCAGGCCAGCCCACCGCTTGTGCTCCAGCCTCACGTCTCCCACAGTGGGGCTCCGGCTCTCTAAACGACACTAACGACCGTCTGAACTTGGACGAGATTCAGCTGGGTTGTTGTTGACGATGCCCTTCTCCCTTTCCACGTCAACTGACTAAACGCAACTCCACCCCCTCTCGCTGCTCTCCTCTCTCTCTCAACAGTCAGAGGGAGGGCTCGTTGTTGTGGCCAATCAAACCTGTACCCCCCCCCCCTCCACCCCCCCCCCCCCCGGCTCTGAGTCTGACTCTGCCAGGGGTGTCGAGCCGGGAGCCCACATACCTTCCCTCGGACGTCAGACCGTGGAAGGCGCCATTGTTTAACACAATTAAGAGCTGAGGGCTCGTTTACGTTGGCCCCCGGCCAGAGAGCGGCTGGGTTTCCTGAGTGAGTGCTGCGGGGCGAGCGACTGAGCGTCATGCCCCGACGGAGATTAACCCCTTTCTGACAGGTCGGCAGCTTCAAATGCGCAGACTAGGATCAGGGCTAATCTGGTAACACACACACACACACACACTCCCCCAATGCCTTCTGCTCCTGGCCAGACATGTAAGACAACAGGGTGGCTTATAGGAGCCTCCCTGTGGTCTGCATGTGTACAAACATGACGTTTTTTAGCAAACCCTCCCCCCCCTGTGTCATACTGAGCGGAGGTGTTGTATGGGAAGACCCAAAGTGGAGTCCTGGACTGGTACAAAGTCAGATATGAATATTTGAGATGTCTAATAAAGGGCAAGGGTAATAGTGAAGCGTGCAGCCAGTTTCCAGCACGTTGCCACAGAGGATGGCAGACCTGATTGCTCTGGCAGAAGGTGCAGCCGACATGTTGTCCTGTAGCAGGTGCGTGACAGAGGGGCCGACGTGGTCCTCTCTGGGAGCTCTCTCTCTCTGAAGGCTCAGCAAATCCACACGTCCCGTAATCCTGACCCCACTCACACTCATCTTCCTTCTAATCCTCTGGTCGATACCGCTCTCTGTTTTCCGGGAAACCGCCCTGAGCCGTGCGTCGTCAGCCGGCTCCTCGTGATCGCAGAGTGCCCGAGGTGAAAGGTCCATCGTCATGGTTGGAAGGGTGGACGGTGTTTACTGTCAGCGTCTCTCCGGCAGGCTGGGTCTGGGAAGACCAGAGGGGAGCCAGGCTGAAGCTGCTGTGATGACGTCCTGCACGTTATAATCTAACTTCCTCTTTTGTCTGTGACGCAGGACTAAGGACTCCCTGCTCCCGGTGACCCGGCGTCTCTCTGGCGCAGTGACTCCTCACTGCCTCCTCCAAGGGGGGAGGAGGGGGAGGAGGGGGGAGGATCCTCCCTGGGGGGTGGCCGGCGTGGAGGCGAGGAGGTGGTGCTGATGGTGAACAGGAAGGAGGGGAGACACGTGATTGAACGGTCCGGGGGGCAGATTCCAGCCCTGCGCCCCCCCTCTGCCCCGCGCACGGCAGCCACTCCCGGGAACGCCCCTCCGCCGCCGCCCCCTACACTCAAACCCAGCCCCCCCTCAGGGCCCCTCCGAGGGGCTCCGGAACCCCCGCATGGACCGTGGCCGCTCCCTGGGGCCTGAGGGCCCCCGGAGGCTCCAGGCCCCCCGCTCACCAGAGCCAGGGCAAGCTGCCAGGCCGAAGCAGGGACCAACGACGAGAGCCCGGGGCCCTCCCCTCGCCACGGGGACCCCCAGCCCCCGGCCCCCGACAGACGGGGGGAGCTCCGGACCAAGCAGGCCCCCCCGGCCTCCTCCCCTCGGCTCAGCTTCTCCAGGAAGCAGTCGTACCCCCTCCTCGGCTCACCCATCAAGGGCTTCCAGAGTGGCAGCCCCCAGTAAGAAGGCCACAGTGACTCCCGGCCCCCGGCCCCCCGCTCCCCCTCCGTGGGGAAGGGCAGGCTGCTGCCCCCCCGTCTCCTCCCAGGGGGGCCGGCGCTCCCCTCACGCCTCCCCCCGTCACTCCCACCACCACGGCCCACGCTCCCCAGGGCCTCCCTCAGCCCTCGCTCCACCAGCCGGGGCTACCGGAGCTGGGCGGCGGGCCCCGAGCACCACACGGACCTCGCGGAGGAGGGCCACGGCATCGGCTTCCAGACTCTGCCCACCCTTGACCCCCAGAAGGAGCAGGATCTGTACCGCAGCTTCGAGGCCGAGTTCCTGGCCAACACCCAGCAGGTGAGAGGGCCCCCCCGTCAGAGTCCCTGTCGGGGCCTCTCTGCCGCCCCCTAGCTCCGCACAACCCGCAGCTGGGAGGAGTGGCTCTCAGTACCCCGGCCTCCTCCGACCCAACGTCACCGACTCGGCCTACTCCTCCTCCAACTCCTCCACCTCCTCCCTCAACGTGGGGGGCAAGGCAGGGCCCCTGCCTGACCTACGGGAATCCAGGAGAAGCAATCAACGCCCCTGCCTCCTGGAAGAACCCTGGCCCCGCTGCAAGGCCATTGCCCCAGGCGGACTACCCAACGGGAGGCACCCGGAGCCTGAACGCTGGGCCGGGCGAGGTGGAGGTCTCAGGAAGCTCCCTGCCATATCCAGCTCCATGAGGAAGGGGAGCAGCAGGCTAGCCTGCCTGGCCTGAGTGACTCGGCGCTGGGCAGCGCGCTGTCCCCCGATCCCCTTAGAACCCACCTTTCCAGTCCCGGCTCGTGAATGGACTCCATGGACGCTGCCCTCTGTCCGGGGCCGGGGAAGAACCTGCAGGGGCTTCTGGGCTGGAGCTCTGAGCCCGAGGGAGGACATCCCTCTGGAGGAACAGCAGCCAAACTTCCCCTATGACCTGGAGGATGGAGACCCAGATGACCTGCCCCCTCCAGAGCTCTGCCCTTCCCCCGTGCCTCTGCCCCCGTCGGAGGACTGCTCCTTCCAGGACTCCTCCAGCGAGAGCTCCTCCATGTGTCTGAGCCTGAGCGAATCACGCTCCGACGGCTCCTCCCCCCCGCCGCCGGCCAACGGCGAGGCGGACGGCGTCGTGGTCCTCCGGCCCAAGCGGGGCCAAAAGAAGGCAGAGCGTGTCCCCCTCCATCTACAAACTCAAGCTGAGGCCCAGGATCCGGCCTCGCACCGACAACCGGCCAGAGAACAGCCCCTCTCGTATCCCCACCCCGGTCAGCTACAGGGACCCTCCAGGCACACGGGAGCCCCTCCCCCCTCCACACCCCCGCCCCCCCAGTCCCCTCAGGGCTCCCAGTCCAACGGCCACCCCGCCTCTCGGAAAGGGCCTGCACCAGGCCTTTGCTGACCTGATCCAGCCCCACCCTCGCTCCCGGGCATGGGCAGCAGGGAGCGCTCCTACTCGGGGGAGTCTGGGAGCCTGGATGGAGAAGCCTGGATGTAGCCTGGACGACGATCTCTCTCGGACGGTGATGGAGGGAGAGAGAGCAGCTCTGCTGTAGGAACATTAACTACTTTTTTAAAGACTGGAGAAGGCACTATAGACTGTTTGTAGAGCATGTTTCACTCTTTTCTGCTTTTATCTGTTATTCAGGCCCCTTGCTGGGTTTGGATGTCTGTTTTTTTTGCACTGTAAGCTTGATTATTTATTACCAAAGGATCAGTTGAGAATTTTCATTGATGTTGAATGGTCTTATTGTCAGCCTGGGGATGTTTTGGTCCTAATCTGTCTTATATAACACACCGACACAGTGACAAAACCATGTTGCCACTGAAGAGAGAGAGAGAGAGTGAGACTGATGGAGAGAGAGGGAGCGACATAGAGGGAGGGAGAGGGAGAGGGAGAAGGGAGAGGGGAGAGGGAGAGGGAGAGGGAGAGGGAGAGGGAGAGGGAGAGGGAGAGGGAGAGGGAGAGGGAGAGGAGAGGGAAAGAGGGAGAGAGGGGAGAGGGATATATATAGAGGGGGGAGATAGAAAAAGAGAAAGAGACAGAGAGACACAGAAAGACAAATAGAAAGACACAGAGAGAAAAAGAGAGACAGAGGGAGAAGAGAGAGAGAGAGATACAGAGAGAGGGAAACAGAGAGAGAGAGAGAGAGAGAGAGAGAGAGAGAGAGAAACAGAGAGAGAGAGAGACAGAGAGAGAGAGAGAGAGAGGGAAACAGAGAGAGAGAGAGAGAGAGAGAGAGAGAGGGGGGGGGGGGAACATGATGTGCTGTCACATGCACTGCAGAGGCCATGCCCTGAGGAGAGAGACCCTGGAACAGAGGAACACTGCCAGCCAATCCACAGCCTCGCTCCGTAACCACGACCCCAACCACAGTTCCGTAACCATGACTCCCTCTCCTGGATGGGCCAAAGCAACTATGATCGCCTCGATTGTCAGAATACTGCTAAAAAGTAGGGAAATGGTTATATTTCACCCTTCTCACACCATCAATACCCTGCAAACAGCCAACGTGCTTCTTAGATAACGACCTCATCTCACAACAAACCCTGGAAACGTAATATCTGTGCTCTACTTATATTTTAGTCCATCAGCCTCACCTTGGACTGTGCTTTGCCATACCTGTTTGATGATGTCACTTCCTCACAGCCAATTCACACGGACCTGAACAAGTTGATGTTTGCATTTCTGTATGTACGCTTTTTAGTGTGAATATATATATTTGGTGTAGTGTTCTAAATATTATTTTCTATTTCTTAACTTCAGTCTGGGATAAGGGTGTCATTGTCACTGAAAACAGGAAACACTTAATTCTTCCATTAATAAGATATACACCCTCAGTCAGCATTAATGTGTGTGTACAAAGACTACAGCATTGTTGAAAAGGATGAATGTGTAAATATGTGTATGTGTACATACAGCGTGGGTATGGTGTGTAAATACCAGGAATTTAAAATTGAAATGTGTATATATTCACTGTAATGATTTAAATGTTGCCTTAGCTATGCAATATTGCTGTTGGAAATGCCTTGACAATTCCCTATGCCTTAAAATGTGTGTGTGGTTGTAGAGGGAGAATTTTGTGCCCAAGCTCTGCTAAATATGAGTTCATTGCCATCACAACCAGGTTCACAAAATGTAGAACTGGTTCATGTAATTTGATGCAGGAAGGAAGAGATGAGGGAAAAATGACCAATATTGGACATTATTTATGTCATGAGCCTTTTGCTTTGGAATGAATTGTTCACATATGCCATAGATATCCAGCCTAAGTCTTTATAATATCTGTATCACTATTCCGGAAGTTATTCAAGCCTCCTCGCTTTTAATCAACAGCCAACAGGGACATCTAGTGGCTGGATGAAAACCTGTTTCGAACTTTTCATGGAACGATGTTTCACTTTACTTTCAATGTTATTATGTCGAACATTTTTTTTTCTACTTGATTCATCGGGAAGGATAGAATGGGGATATTTCCTGGGTGGTTTTGTGACTGCCCAACTAAATGACTTTGTTTTGCTTGAGTAGCTGTATGTGGAATGGCTCATGAATGATGGATAATGTAATGAATATGAACGCCTCCTGTTAGGACATAGTGCCTAATTGGCATCATCGGTTACCTGGCAGGGCTAGGATGGATTTGTGGTGCTGGCATGAGGCTTCTGAACTTGTAAAACATCAGGAGGGTTTCATAGACGGAATGGAAGGAACGAACGCAAGAGGGATAGTGTTGGTGGCACCATTAGCTGAATTATTAATGATAGGTCTACGATTCGTGTGTACGACCATCAATGTACATACTGTATGAGAAAATGTAGGGTGGGGGGGGGGGGGGGTGCTGTATAAGCGAGAAATTGAGTGATTTGGGGCTTATTTATTTATTTAAATCAAGGCTCGTTGGTCTGAAGGGACCGTTTTTAATGTAGGTGGAAGGTGGTCAATATGGAGAGAGGAACCAGGAACACGAAGAACAGGTGTTCTATACATCAATAGATTGGGAATGACAAAATATTGGACATACTGATGACACAGTCACAAGCGCATTTTATTGTCATACCTTTGGTTTTAAGGCTGACTTTGACCTTTATTCTTCATAAACTGCTTTTTAAACTGTCTCGCCATTCCCTTTCACTACCACAGTCGACCAAATAATCACTACAAACCAGATACGAATACAATGTTTTACTAGACAATCCGGATGTTATACCATACGACTGTGTAAAGGGAATAACGTTATAAACACTTTAATTTCATATTCTAGGAATATCTGGTTTAGGATACTGGAATACCTGGAGATCAAATCTACACATTCATACACACTGCTAACCTTGGCCCTTCACTGTCTGCCATTAAGAAACTCTATATTGAGTGTTTCACATATTTATCTATGGTTGACTTGAATTCTTATCTGACCAGTATAAAGTTGATTTCACTGTATTGCTTATTGAAGGTGTTTAAAAGTTCATGCATTTGTGCTGTTATATTTAAGTTTTTAAATGATGGGTAATATGTTGGTATGTTAAAACATCCAATAATTTACAGAAGGTCAGACAGAAGGTCAGACCTGATGTTGGGATTGGGTAAATGTCACTTCCGACAAATATGATTACAAATACAGAACGATTACAATCTTCCGATGAGTTTTATGTCAACTATTTTTGCGCGTTTGGTTTTGTTTGTCCAGCACAGCTTGTAAATGTCAAGATTCTTTCTCTTTTTCTCTTGGAAATATTTATAAATGACTGAATACAAAATAAAACTGTTCATGAAATGTCAAGCAGAATTCATTTGTTAAAGCATTATTTGCTGACGTTTCAGCATCTTCTCTTTAAACATGTCAAATAAATGTAGTGAAAAAAAAATCTTCTGGATGCATTAAATAGCAATACTGCAATGCAAAAGTGTGGATTTATTTTTTACAAAATGTTGAGTGCAACTTGTAGAGTCATATTAACTGCTATGAAGGAGATTAATTCACTTAATTCAAAGGCTTGAATGAATGAATTAAAAAATGATGAAAAAATGAAAATATTAATTTAGAACGTAGAGTACACCTCCCAATTTTCGAATGGTAAAGTAAAAATGTCCTTGTTGCGGAAATCGGAAGTGGGAGGCGACGAAGGCCAAATCAAATACTTCTCTAGCCTGCCTCGGTAAGAAGTCTGGAATTTTCCTCTTGAATTTCCATGTGTAGAGCCTAATTTTAACTTCAGAAGGTACGTTAATTCTGTTTGGTTGGATTTTAAAATAGGTCGTTAGATTAAGAGCTTAACTATCCGGGATAAGGCTTCCTTAAGCCTCTACTTAGAAGGTCATGTCTTCGTTAGCAGGGACATAGCATCAGCGCCAGAGGCTCTGGATGTGGCAAGTGTAGCGTAGCTAACATTAGCTTTCTCGTTAGCAGTTGTTGTTGTGTAGCAAGTTCATTCATCCACTGCAAACATGCAGGAATGGGCAAATCAGCTATGCGTGAGTGATTAACTACCAACCACAGTTTATTTGTAACTTTTTGTGAGCTGTTCGATTGTAGTTGACAGTCAGTAGCCAGTAATGGTCATCTTTAGCTTCACAAAAGCTACAGCTCTAGCTAGCTTATTTAATTACAACTCAGCTAGCGCAAGTCTAGCCTACTGCTTCTAGGAAAATGACAGTGAAGTCTACCTTAACTAAATGTTAGCTATTCTTCGGTGATCAAGCTATCGCCTAGCTAACTAGATAGTTACAACTGGCTAGTTATGTTAGTTTGATTCCTTGTTATGTTAGTTACTGCTAGACTAACTTAACTAGCTACTTAGCCCCGGTGGACTTCTGGCTATTTTGTTTAGCTTGCTACTAGTGTGCTAGCACCACTAACTAACTAGCTAGCTATAACTTGGCTGGCGTAACATATGGCTTGCTACATAGATGCTACATACAGTCGTTATGTTTTAGCCGATATCTTTTCACCGTGTATTGATGCGGAAACAGTTTTCGTTTGTTGTTTGTCACAGTAGCTAGTCTACTTATATTTTATGGAGTAGTTACGTCAGTATGTTAATTAGATACTTTGTATCACTGCTGTACTGTATTGTGACAGCTGTCAAAATTGAAGCTAGCTACTTGCTAGCTTGCTAGCTTCGATGTAAATATCGAGTTTTCTATTTTTGATTCACGCAGTTGAGCATACTTTGTAAAAATGTATATTTTACCAAAGAGCGCCACAGTTTACTATTTTGCATCATGGGGTGCATTTAATCCCAGAGTACTTTTTTTTCGTAATGGGACGACCTTTCACATGAAGGGTAGTGGATCAAAAGTGAATTCAAAAACAGGAAATGGGTTAGTGCTTAGTGCTGCAGTACTGCAGACAGCTTATGAGATGGAGACCCCAGAGGGCAGATATAGGCAAGCATCCTGATGGACAATGTGCTGACATAGACGGTTTCAAAGGTTGCATTTGGCCAACTGATGTGCTTCTTTTGCTTAGAAACCATTGTGTTATCCTCCAGAAAACCCATAAAGTCTCAGTGTTGAAGAAAGGATATCCTCCTGATTTTCTGGCACTTGTATTTTTTTTTTAAACCCTGTTTCCTCTGTGGTTCCCTCTCTCTTCAGGAAATTTTTTTTTGTATGTTGTTATTCTCTTAGTCATCCCACTGTGTATCTTTCGCAGGAGAACCGACAATTCGGATCCAAGATGACGGACTCCAAGTATTTCACCACTACCAAGAAAGGTCTGAATGCTTCACTCGATTTTTTCCCTTAAATGTTATTATCCCTAGATTTCTGTTAGTATCTGCTTTGAATCTAAAGCTTCGGCCTGCGCTAAATCGTATCAGCCACAGAGAGTTCCAGAGGAAGGGGAGAGCGATCCCTGGGCTGGCCAGAACACTGGCTGTGTGATAAAGGCAGCAGTTCTAGTCACCTGAATCGGCTTAGGAACATTGGGCATTAACTCTCTAAAAGTTCCCCACCCCTTCTGTCTCTCCTTGGCCCTGTCTCAACCCGTGAGTGTTCCCTCTCACCCCTACCACCCCTAACTGCCACCTGCTGACATCAACCCTGACTGCCTCAGCACCGATCAGATGATTATTTCCCTCATGATGGTGTTAGCCGTGAGATGTGCTTGTCTCAAAGCTATGGGTTAGTCCCACTGGCAGGTGTGTGTGTGTGTGTGTTTGAGCCCAGAGCAAACTCCCTGGACATGCAGCAGCATCCATCTGAGATCCAAACGGCTCAGCTAGCTAGCCTGAGGGGAGGCCACAGTAGGCTACACAAATAGAGCAGGGTCGATAGGCCTCCATCAGAGATGTGCAAGGATTCATCCGAACCTCTGAGATCTCACGTTGCTTCCCCGTGTGTGTGGTCATGTCACCAATTGGAGTTGTTGTTGACGTAGGCCAGCCTGTGTTAAGCAGTGTCACCCGAGGGGGAGTGTGGCATTGCTGAATGTCGGCACGATCCTGATGGTATTCAGCAATAAACGCACAACCTTTGAGTGTTTTTGCTTTTATGCAACATTAAGCGCCATTTTTTAGTTACAAAGCGACTACAGATGATATGATTTCGATTATTATCATTTCTTTGGTTCCGCCATCACAAAATAGTTCTGCAACTCCGACGGACTGTTGCCAAGCAATACCAACCCTTTCCTTGTCCAATCAAATCATTTGGTCAGAACTAGCCGTTTCATATAGAAGTTTCAAATGCTACCTGTTGAACAGACCCCCTTGTCGAACGGTTTTCGTTCGTCGGTTGATGTTTTTGTTGGTTGACTGCTGTTTGTAGGAGAGATCTTCGAGCTGAAGCTGAGCTGAACAGCGACAAGAAGGAAAAGAAAAAGGAGGCAGTGAAGAAAGGTGATCGCCTCCATGACGGTTGGCAAGACGTGAGGTACGTTCCCTCCACAGACTGACTCTTACTCTGACTTGTGGGCTAAGACTCTGACTCTGACTTGTGAGCTAGGAATCTGACTCTTACTCTGACTTGTGGGCTAAGACTCTGACTCTGACCTTGTGAGCTAGGAATCTGACTCTGACTTGTGAGCTAGGACTCTGACTCTTACTCTGACTTGTGAGCTAGGAATCTGACTCTGACTTGTGAGCTAAGACTCTGACTTGTGCTTGTGTCTCAGTGCCTTGTTTCCAGACGTGGTGAACTGCATGCAGACCGACAACCTGGAGCTGAAGAAGCTGGTGTACCTTTACCTGATGAACTACGCCAAGAGCCAGCCTGACATGGCTATCATGGCGGTCAACACCTTCGTCAAGGTACGCCAGACAGTTTTGTTAATTACCTACCTGCTGTATTTGAGATGATACTGTTGCACTGGAGTATTATTTTTGTTCGCTGTGCCTCGGACCTGAGATGTGGCGTCCTAAAAAGGCAAAAACCTTGGCCTGGTACTTGTGTCGCACACTCAGGAGCACTGATGTTTACCTCCTCCCCCCCTCCTCCAGGACTGCGAGGACCCCAACCCCCTGATCCGAGCCCTGGCCGTACGCACCATGGGCTGCATCCGCGTGGACAAGATCACGGAGTACCTGTGCGAGCCGCTGAGGAAGTGTCTGAAGGACGAGGACCCCTACGTGAGGAAGACGGCGGCCGTGTGCGTGGCCAAGCTCCACGACATCAACGCCCAGCTGGTGGAGGACCAGGGCTTCCTGGACACCCTCAAGGACCTGATATCAGACTCCAACCCCATGGTGAGGCTCCCTTGCCCAGCCACGCCGGCCAGGCCAGGCCCTGGTCTAGACTGCTGGCCTGCGGGCATCGGGGGGGAGTTGACCTACATTTTCAACTTGTTCCTCTGTCCCATACTCTGTCTCTCTCTCTCTCTATCTCTCTATCTCTCTATCTCTCTATCTCACTATCTCTCTATCTCTCTATCTCTCTATCGCTCTCGCTCTCTCTCTCTCTGTCTCTGTCTCTCTCTCTGTCTCTCTCTTTCCCTCTCTGTCTCTCTCTTTCCCTCTCTGTCTCTCTCTTTCCCTCTATGTCTCTCTCTCCCTCTATGTCTCCCTCTCTCTCTCCCTCTATGTCTCTCTCTCCCTCTATGTCTCCCTCTGTCTCTCCCTCTGTCTCTCTCTCAGGTGGTAGCTAATGCCGTGGCAGCCCTGTCAGAGATAGCTGAGTCCCACCCCAACAGCAACCTGCTGGACCTCAACCCCCAGTCCATCAACAAGCTGCTGACGGCCCTGAACGAGTGCACCGAGTGGGGCCAGATCTTCATCCTGGACTGCCTGGCCAACTACACCCCCCGCGATGACCGCGAGTCCCAGAGGTCAGAGGTCACCGGCGCTCCTCCGAGTCACGTGGAGTGGACAGTCTGTATCCGTCACACTTCCTGACTCTCCTCTTCTTCTGTCCTTCAGCATCTGCGAGCGCGTCACCCCTCGCCTGTCCCACGCCAACTCGGCGGTGGTGCTCTCAGCCGTCAAGGTGCTCATGAAGTTCATGGAGATGCTTCCTAAGGATCTGGACTACTACAGCACCCTGCTGAAGAAGCTGGCTCCACCGCTGGTCACCCTGCTGTCGGCCGAGCCGGAGCTGCAGTACGTGGCCCTCAGGAACATCAACCTCATCGTCCAGAAGCGGTAGGAAGGACTTCCTGTCTGACGACTTGTCTCACTTCCTGTCTCACTTCCGGTCTCACTTCCTGTCTCACTCCCTGTCTCACTCCCTCTCTAACTCCCTGTCTCACTATCTGTTGCACCCCATCTTGATGACAGTTTACTGTTGACGTTTTGGTTCTTTTAGCCAGCTGCTTTTATCCATAGCGACATACTAATGGTGAAAATAGAAAGTCCAGCAGAAGATCCAGCATCAAAAGTGCAGTGGTTCCAACAGGATATTGATGTTTAGAGTACAGGAACGTTCTATATTTACCAGCCACAGCTCAGTTAACATCCCTTTTCTCTTGACGGCCGCCAGCCTTCCTTCCTGCCGTCCCTTTTACCCGCCGTTGAGAGATGCATAAGTGGATGTGCATCCATATTTAAACAGGCTCTTTCCTGGGATCGATACATTTACATTTAGTCATTTAGCAGACGCTCTTATCCAGAGCGACTTACAGTAAGTACAGGGACATTCTCCCCGAGGCAAGTAGGGTGAAGTGCCTTGCCCAAGGACACAACGTCATGTGCACCGGCCGGGAATCGAACTGGCAACCTTCAGATTACTAGCCCGATGCTCTATCCGCTCAGCCACCTGACTCCACCGATACGCAGCAGGTGATGGTTCTGGTAACGACTGTGGTCTCCTGATCCTCAGGCCTGAGATCCTGAAGCATGAGATGAAGGTGTTCTTTGTCAAGTACAACGACCCCATCTACGTCAAGCTGGAGAAGCTGGACATCATGATCCGCCTGGCCTCCCAGGCCAACATCGCCCAGGTAACCAGTCGCCCCTGGCGACGGTCTTCAATAAAGGCCCGTCAGGCAGAGGATGGTTTAGTCATGTCTGATTGAGTAGCTTCTTCTAATCCAGCAGATATCTTATCAAGTGATGACTAGCTGCTGCAGGTATCATGTACGCCTGTCAGTAAGTCTGTGATAAACTGTACGTACGCAGGCCTGTGACAGGGATTCTGTCTCGTAGGTGCTGGCCGAGCTAAAGGAGTACGCCACCGAGGTGGACGTGGACTTTGTGCGTAAGGCAGTGCGAGCCATCGGGCGCTGTGCCATCAAGGTGGAGGTGAGGGCTCGTCACATGACACTGTCACATGACACCGGCAGGATCTGAAGGCTGCCGGAGACGAACCCAGTGCTGTGTTTACGAGCTGTCTCCTGACCGTGTGGTCTCATCTGTTGTGTGTCATGTGACTTTGTGTGTCATGTGATTAAGTGTCAGAGTTTGTACACACATACCCTGCATGTGATCAGCTGTGTAACACGTCGAAACGTTCACAGGTTCTAACTGGCATTAGGACTCCCAGGCCCCTCCGGCGAATGTTTTAAAGTTGGAATGCTTCCCTGTGAGTGTTTACAGGTTAGCTAGCGAGGGCTGGTTTAGACTGACAGGTCTCTCCCCCTCTTTCTCTCCCCCCCCCCCCCCTCTCTCCCCCTTCTCTCTCTCTCCCCCCCCCCTCCCCCCTCCTGTGTTTGTCAGCAATCCGCGGAGCGTTGTGTCAGCACCCTGCTGGACCTCATCCAGACCAAGGTCAACTACGTGGTCCAGGAGGCCATCGTGGTCATTAAGGACATCTTCCGCAAATACCCCAACAAGTATGTTAACCTGTCGGCCACCAGCTCCTCATCTCCCGGGAAACGACCGGACAGCCGGAAGGAAATTTATTTCAGACGTTTATCTAGGAATCTAATGTCTCGGAATTCACTCGCGAACAGGCTCTTGCGGTGCGTTTGAAGAAAGGCTAAATAGAAAAAACAATCTGATGTAAATCAGATTTCCTGTTTAAGGGATTGCTCCAGTCGTGTGTCTGTCAGTGGGTGATTGTGTTTAGGGCGTCAGTGAAGCTGCGAGGGGTGAATTATTCTTTACTGCAGGCTTAGTTTTCTCCTGACAGACCTCATTGATCAAAGGAGATTGCGTTTAGCATCTCTGCAGCAGTATCTCAGTGGGGAAAACAACGTATCGTTGGAGTCAGCTAACCGGATGTTCCAGTGTGTGATTTTGGATTACCACCCGCTTGGATTTCCCTAAAGGACCAGTCTATACCACTACTTTAGTTATGGATTGTCGTCTGGGAATGCATGATTATGCATCAAGCAATTTTGCACATACGAGTGTATATACACACACACGCACACACACTTTCTGGAGTCTGATGTGTTCCTCCAATAATGGTGAGGGAGAAGCAGAGAGAGAGAGAGAGAGAGAGGGAGCTCATTAAACCAACTTAAACGTTTTTCTGCTTGTCTTGCATCGTGTAAGAGAGTGAGGCTCCACTCAGCTCCTGTGCTGTTTAACAGCTGTGTCACCGAGGGAAACGGCTACCTGGCCTCATTAACTATTCATTAACTAATTAGAAGTCAAAAACAATGTTTGTTGCGTGTCGGCCAGCCGTTACAGTTTAATAATTGCATCGTCACAGCTTTCTTATTAAGTGCAGTCAACAAAATATACACACATAAGAAGAAGGAGTCTGAATTGTTGCATAATAAAAGTTCACAGACTGTGAAATCTTTTATTAGTGGGTTCAAACAGGAGTGTGTGATCAATAGACCTAATGGGAGAGAGATAGAAAAAGCTGAAGTACCAATGCTAATGCAGTCCTGGCTTTTAAGATTCAACTCGACACACCCAAGAGTGGTGCCAGAGTGGTGGTATTTTTAAGGCTTTTATTTTCATCTCCACTCTGGATGCGTGTCTGTGTTCTGCACCTCCTGTGTCACCGACCGTCTCTGGTGGAGGGGATCCCTCGCTGAACTGCTGCTCTCAAAGTTCCTTCCATTTTTCCTCTCAGTTTCTCCTCGTCTGCGGGCGTACGTGAATCTCATCTGTGACGTCGCTCGTCAAAAGGGCCACAGAAATAAAAGCGTTTTTACGTCTAGCACGACAAAAACACATTCTGGGATGAAGTGGCGTGCTGGGGAAAAGCGTGTGTGTGAACCCAGGCGTGCTGCTCGTGTCTCCAGGTACGAGAGCGTGATCGCTACCCTGTGTGAGAACCTGGACTCCTTGGACGAGCCGGAGGCTCGCGCCGCCATGATCTGGATCGTGGGCGAGTACGCCGAGAGGATCGACAACGCTGACGAGCTGCTGGAGAGCTTCCTGGAGGGCTTCCACGACGAGAGCACCCAGGTCAGAGCTCCACACTCACCCCACAATGTGCCCCGTCTCTGGGTGTGGGGGTGGATTACATTTACATTTACATTTAGTCATTTAGCAGACGCTCTTATCCAGAGCGACTTACAGTAAGTACAGGGACATTCTCCCCGAGGTAAGTAGGGTGAAGTGCCTTGCCCAAGGACACAACGTCATTTGGCACGGCCGGGAATCGAACTGGCAACCTTCAGATTACTAGCCCGCTTCCCTCACCGCTCAGCCACCTGACCCCTATTGTATTGTATTACCAGAGAGTGTGTGTGTGTGTGTGTAACCAGAGTGTGTGTGTGTGTAACCTGACAGGTGCAACTGCAGCTGTTAACAGCCATCGTCAAGCTGTTCCTCAAGAAGCCCACGGAGACCCAGGAACTGGTGCAGCAGGTCCTCAGCCTGGCCACACAGGTGGGTCCCACACACACACACACTACACACACGCATTGCATGCTGGGAGGTCATTCAGACAGCGCTCTGCCCTCATTCTCCCACGACGATGACGATGACACCCGCTGCAGACGATACTCGTCGGCCCTGCTGAAAGAACCGGGCATGACTATATAGCCTGACAGAAGGGAATCTCAACAGGGTATTGTCACGCCCTGAATAGTTGGCGAGTCTGGGGTAGCTGAATGCAGCAAGGTCACCTTCATAGCTTTGTACGCACACAGGTGTTTTTCTCAGCGCTGAATCGACCAGGGCGCGTGAGATGGTATCACCAGGTCTGAAGGAGAGAGCTGCAGAGGAGACAAGCTGCCTAGCGTCCTGTTTTCCCACCCAGAGATCCTGTAGATGAGGGGGGAGGCAAGGGAGGGGGAAGGGAGGTTGGATGTGGAGGGAGAGTGTGTGTGTGTGTGTTTGTGTGTGTGGTGGCGGCAGCGGGGGGTTAGATGATTATAGTATTAAACAGTCATTCCCCCCCTCTCCTCCTCTCCCCCTTCCCCCCCCCTCTCCTCCTCCCCCTTCCCCCCTCTCTTCCTCTCCCCCTTCCCCCCCCTCTCCTCCTACCCCTTCCCCCCTCTCTTCCTCTCCCTCTCCCCCCCCCCCCCTCTCCTCCTCTCCCCCTTCCCTCCTCCTCCTCCCCCACCCCAGGACTCTGACAACCCTGACCTGCGTGACCGGGGCTACATCTACTGGCGCCTGCTCTCCACCGACCCGGTGGCAGCCAAGGAGGTGGTTCTGGCTGAGAAGCCCCTGATCTCGGAGGAGACGGACCTGATCGAGCCCACCCTGCTGGAGGAGCTCATCTGTCACATCGGCACCCTGGCCTCCGTCTACCACAAGCCCCCCAGTGCCTTTGTGGAGGGCAGCCGCGGAGTCCAGCACAAGAGGCTGCCGGCTCGCACCGGATCGTGAGTCTCACACACACACACCAGTGTTTCCCCTAGGTTTACAGCTTTGGGGGGGGGGGGTAGTTTAATAAAAGAGCAAGCGATAGACCTGTTTTATAGGAAAGGTAACCTTAAATGACTTATTTTGTGATCTGGCGTCCCTCTAATATAATGGTAGGGGAAACACTGCACACATATATGTACTATCGCACACACATACTTACACACACGCAGGAAACTAGGATTGCGAAACGAAAGACTTGAATAATTGAATGCTGTTTCCCCCCCTCCTTCCCCCCCCAGCAGTGGGGAGAGTGTGGAGAGCCCGGAGGTGGGCTCCGTGGCGGGGGGCCCGGGGGCCGAGGCCCCCCCTGCTGTAATCCCGTCCCAGGGAGACCTCCTGGGGGACCTGCTCAACCTGGATCTGGCCGGCCCTGCCACCTCGGGGCCCCCGCCCCCCCCCTGCCGCCATGCAGCTGGGGACCATGGACCTCCTGGGCGGGGGGCTGGACAGCCTGGTGGGTCTGGTGCCCCTGCACCCTCTCCCCCCCAACCTCCCTCCCTCCACCCCAACCTCCCTCTCTCCCCTCAACTCAGAAATGCTGACATCCTTCTCTCTCTCTCTCTTCATTTCTGTTTCCTCGTTTCTTCTTCTTCTCTCCTTGTGACACTTGTGTGTTTTTTTTTTTTACCTTCTTTGTTCAATGCAACACCTGCAGATGGGGGATGAGTCTGAACCGGTAACTATAGGAGGGGGAACACACACACACACGCACTGTGACATCACACCATACCATTGTGACATCACACACGTCATAACATTGTGACATCATCCCAGCCGGCCTCAGTGTTTATTTATACTGTTACTACGATATTTCTGTTGATTACTGATATCTTTACCTGTTACTGTCTCTATTTACTGTCCATGTGTCTACCTGCACCACCGGTTGTGGTGACTCTAAACTGCCTCTAAAATGAGGCAGTCATCTGAGGCATAGATCCTCTCCTGCCCTCTCACCTCTGGCCTCTGTCCTCTCCCCCTCCCCCCACCAGCCTCACATCCCCCTCAGGATGGAGGCCCAGTCGCCCAGCCCCCAGCCTCAGAGCCCCCAGTCCCCAGAGTACTACCATGCCCAGGTTGGTCCGGGGACGCCAGTAGAGCCAGCCCCCCCAACCCCCCCTCCGTGACCCCTGACCCTCTGGGGTCACTCTCCTTCACACCCTAGTGGTTGTGTGGTAGCTAGCCGTAGACCTCAGCTTGCTGGTGATCTCAGTATGAACCTATAGGCTCTCAAACCCCTCCTGTAGCTGTAAACCTGAAGTCATGTCTCTTCCTGAGCTGAGCTCTGTACCTACCGCCTTTCAAACATCACAGATGTCAGAAGGAGAGGCGGTCTGGTCCGGTTTAGTCCAGTTCCCTGTGGAGGTCATGAGTTGTGGTAACCAGGTTGTCTTAGCCCTCCTCCACCTCACAATCTCATCACCCCCCCCCCCTCCACCACCCCCCCTCCATCACCCCAACATCACCTAGGATGACTAAGTGAATCTCAGATGATGTCATAATAACCTTGCTCTCGCTCGCTCTGTCTCTCGCTCTCTCTCTCTCTCTCTCTCTCTCTCTCTCTCTCTCTCTCTCTCTCTGTCTCTCTTGTTCTCCCTCACTCTATCTCTCTCTCTGTCTCTCTCACTCTCTCTCTCTCTCTCCAGCTTGGAGGAGACATAGGAGGCAGTCCAGCGGTAAGTTCCTGAAGGTTCAGCCCCCACCATACCTCCTCTCCTGTGTTTCTGAGGTGACTGACCGGTTGACTGTCTGGTTCTCCGGGTTCCCCAGATGGGCGTGGGTTTCGGGGCGCCCCCTGCTGTTATGCCCGCCTCCCTGAACGCCCCTGTGGGGGGCGGCCTCGGCGACCTGTTTGACCTGGGAGGGAGCGTTGGCATGCCGACGGGAGCCTACATCCCACCTAAGACGGTGCGTTCCTCTTTTCGATGTTCCAGACTGGAAATATCTGACTGTGAAGTTGAACTGTAAACTGTCTAAAAGCAGCTTAGATGTATTATAGGGCCGGTATGGTGTTGTATACAGGAAGTATGGTGTTGTATACAGGAAGTACGTGTTGTATACAGGAAGTACGTGTTGTATACAGGAAGTACGTGTTGTATACAGGATGTACGTGTTGTATACAGGAAGTACGGTGTTGTATACAGGAAGTAAGGTGTTGTATACAGGAAGTAAGGTGTTGTATACAGGAAGTAAGGTGTTGTATACAGGAAGTACTTGTTGTATACAGGAAGTATGGTGTTGTATACAGGAAGTAGGGTGTTGTATACAGGAAGTAGGGTGTTGTATACAGGAAGTACGTGTTGTATACAGGAAGTATGGTGTTGTATACAGGAAGTAAGGTGTTGTATACAGGAAGTAGGGGAGTCAGGTGGCTGAGCGGTTAGGGAGTCGGGCTAGTAATCTGAAGGTTACCGGTTCGATTCCCGGCTCTGCAAAATGACGTTGTGTCCTTGGGCAAGGCACTTCACCCTACTTGCCTCGGGGGGAATGTCCCTGTACTTACTGTAAGTCGCTCTGGATAAGAGCATCTGCTAAATGACTAAATGTAAATGTAAGTAGGGTGTTGTATACAGGAAGTAAGGTGTTTTGGTGTGTTTCCAGGTGTGGCTCCCAGCCATGAAGGCCAAGGGTCTGGAGATCTCCGGTACGTTTGCGCGCCGGGCGGGGGTGATCCAGATGGAGCTGACCATCACTAACAAGGCCATGAGCGTTATGAGCGACTTCGCCATCCAGTTCAACAGAAACAGGTCAGAGGTCGTACCGGTGAACCAGCTGTGATGTCAGTTTGTCTGTGTGACTGGTCTCTGTTACTGGTCTCTCCTACGTGTCTCTCTGTGACTGGTCTCTCCTATGTGTCTCTCTGACTGGTCTCTCCTGTGTGTCTCTGTGACTGGTCTCTCCTCTGTGACTGGTCTCTCCTCTCTGTGACTGGTCTCTCCTCTCTGTGACTGGTCTCTCCTCTCTGTGACTGGTCTCTCCTCTCTGTGACTGGTCTCAAATCTGTATCTCTCTGTGACTGGTCTCTCCTCTCTGTGACTGGTCTCTCCTCTGTGTAACTGGTCTCTCCTCTGTGTCTCTCTGTGAGTGGTCTCTCCTCTGTGTCTCTCTGTGACTGGTCTCTCCTCTGTGTGTAGTTTCGGCCTGGCCCCAGCCGGGCCCCTCCAGATCCTCACTCCTCTCAGCCCGAACCAGACCATCGAGGCCAGCCTGCCCCTCAGCACGGTGGGCCCCGTCATGAAGATGGAACCCCTCAACAACCTCCAGGTAACCCCCACACAGCCCCACCCACAGCTCACAGCCCCACCCACCCTACACAGCACCAACCAGCACCTGACTGGCTTGCTGTTTTCCTGTGAGCTTCATCTCAAAGAAGCTCAAACCCAGTGTATCGGATTCCCATGCTACAACAGGCACCACGCAAGAGACCTTCTACAACTCTCTTGATTCGTTTTCTTCATACACACAAAGGAGTCGTCGTCGTGGAGATGGGGCCGCGGCGAATCAGGGCTGTTGAAGTGACAGTTGGGGGGGGGGGGGAGGGAGAGAGAGAGAGAGAGCAGCTGGAGAGGGGAGATAAGGAGATCCCTCTGCTCATACAGAGAGGAGCGCCTGTCATTAGTGTCCCCACACGCCAGCACCTCTGGCTGGGTCCCCCCCACCCACCCCCCTCCCTCTCTCTCTGATCTCCCTCAGCCCAGCCCAGGATTCAGCCCCAGAACGATTCCGTTTTTTAAAGACATGATTTATGATGAACCTACGGTACCAAACCACAATGTTGCCTTTTTAATTTTGGGAAGATTTCACACCATAAACCCAGGAGACACTCTAAACCAGTAGGGCTGTTGCATGTTGTCAAGGGAAGCTGTTATTTCTCTGGCTGCTTCTCAATGCCGTGTAGCAATTATCTTCTGGAGAGCGCTGTTTAACTGGAGAACGCTCATGTCAGCACAACCAGAATCAGACATTCTGCCGTTGGTTTTTGGCTGCCTCAAAACTGAGCTGTCCTCGGTGAATGATCCAGGCTGTCCTGTCAGGGCCACCTAGTCCTGCTCTGCTTTAGCATGTTCAGAGAAACACAGTCCTGACACACACACACACACACACACTGCGTTTCCTATCCTTTCAGACCACTTGAAAACAATGAATCATTATTTCTGTTATTGCTCTCTCGCTCTCACTCTCTCATTCTTCCTGTCCCCCCCCCCCCCCACACACAGGTGGCTGTGAAGAACAACATTGACGTGTTCTACTTCAGCTGCCAGTACCCTATCAGCATGCTGTTTGTGGAGGATGGCAAGATGGGTGAGTGTCTCTGCTCCCTGTTTCACCCCTGTCCCTCTGCTCCCTGGCTCACCCCCTCTCTCTCTGCTCCCTGTGTCACCTCCTCTCTCCCTGCTCCCTGTCTCACCCCCTCTCTCCCTGCTCCCTGTGTCTCCCCCTCTCTCCCTGCTCCCTGTGTCTCCCCCGCTCCCTGTGTCTCCCCCTCTCTCCCTGCTCCCTGTGTCTCCCCCTCTCCCTCTGCTCCCTGTCTCACCCCCTCTCTCTCTGCTCCCTGTCTCACCCCCTCTCTCCCTGCTCCCTGTCTCACCCCCTCTCTCCCTGCTCCCTGTCTCACCCCCTCTCTCCCTGCTCCCTGTGTCACCCCCTCTCTCCCTGCTCCCTGTCTCACCCCCTCTCTCCCTTCTCCCTGTCTCACCCCCTGTCTCCCTTCTCCCTGTCTCACCCCCTGTCTCCCTTCTCCCTGTCTCACCCTGTCTCTCTGCTCTACAGCAAAACAAGCCGGCTGACGTCAAACGTGACGGATGCGTCAGTGTTTAAAGAGCTTTGTGCTTGTGTGTGTGTGCACACAACACGCTTGTTTGTCTGCGTGTGTGTGTGTGTGCTACTTCATAACTGTGCTGTTGGATCCTCCAGGGCCCTAAAGGCCCAGGGGGAGATGTGGTGCCTCTAGCCCCCATATGGAGCTTCAGGCTGGGGCTGGCAGCAGGGGTTTGCAGGGGGGCCTGGAGCTCACCTTCATGTTCCTCCTCCTCTCCCAGACCGGCAGGTGTTCCTGGGAACCTGGAAGGACATCCCTAATGAACACGAGTCCCAGTTCCAGATCAAAGACTGTCATCTCAACTCAGGTGAGGAGAGAGGGGGGAGAGAGGGGGGAGAGAGGGGGGGAGAGAGGGGGGAGAGAGGGGGGGAGAGAGGGAGGAGAGGGAGGAGAGGGAGGAGAGGGAGGAGAGGGAGGAGAGGGAGGAGAGGGAGGAGAGGGAGGAGAGGGAGACAGACATTGGGTGAGAGAGGGGTGGAGGGAGAGAGAGGGGGGTTAGAGTTACACGGTGAGGAGCAGCTTAGTGCTCCATGCTGGAGTATGGCACGTCAGCGTGGTAGCAGAGCTGCTCAGACAGAAGCTTCTCTACATTTAGTCATTTATTAGACGTTCTTATCCAGAGCGACTTACAGTAAATACAGTGACATTCCCCCCGAGGCAAGTAGGGTGAAGTGCCTTGCCCAAGGACACAATGTAATTTAGCACAGCCTGATTCCCTAACCGCTCAGCCACCTGACCCCCATATCTCTCCCCTGGCAGATGCAGCATCCAACAAGCTGCAGGGCAGCAACATCTTCACCATCGCCAAGCGCACGGTGGAGGGCCAGGACATGCTGTACCAGTCCATCAAGCTGACCAACAACATCTGGGTGCTGGCAGAGCTCAGAGTGCAGGCTGGGAACCCCACCTACACGGTAAGACCTGGGGGGGAGGAGAGGGGAGGGGGAGTGAGGAGGAGGGCGAGGTTAAGACAGGAAGAGTGATATGGCCAGAATAGGATGTCTGTATGATAAGATTCCAGAATGTATCTTTGTTTGCAGGCTTGTTCGATGACTCATGAAGGGGATGTGTGTGTGTATCCGTGCTCGTGTGACGTGCATGCAAAGGGTGTCATTGTGACTGTACGCAAGCATCTGGGGTGATTAATGACCCCATTCAGACAAACTAGGACTTATGAGAGACCAAGCCTCGCTCTGCCTCGCTGCCCATTACCCAGCATGCTTTGGGATCATGTTTTTATTCATAAGATGGCATTTCCACGTCATATCGGCTAGTCCACAGGTCATTGATGCCTCTCCCCTCCAGCCTTCTCTTCCCTCCCCCCTCCTCCTCCTCCTCCCCCCCTCCTTCTCCTCCCCCCCCCTCCAGCCTTCTCTTCCTCCCCCCCCCTCCTCCTCCTCCCCTCTTCCTTCCTCCTCCCCCACCGGGCTGGATTGTGGATTGTGTACCTGTGTGTAGTTTCCTGTTGACAGGGTTGTGTCTCCTGGATGCATGTGCTGTGTTGATTGTGTCCTTGTGTTGTCTCTGTCTCTCCTCGTGCCATTGGCTCATGTGTACAGGATCTGGAGGTGGGTATTTATTAGTGTATTCCTCTCCGTTTAAAGGCCCTTAGAGGTCTCTGTCTGTCGCTGCTCTCTCTCTCCCCAGTCTCTCCCCTCCTCGGGCTCTCCTGGTTCTCTCCCAGGTCTCACCTTATCTACCCCCAGGTGCTCTCTCTCTCTGTCTCTCTGTCTGTCTGTCTCTGTCAGACCTCTATTCCTGTCCTGGGATGCTAACTGTGTAGCATGTGTGTCTGACTGTCCATGCTGGACCTGAGTCCCCCCCCCCCCCCCCCCCCCGCCCTGCCTGGACTAACCCAACCCTGCCTCAGAATGCACAAACGCCCATCAAGGTGCTTTTAAGACGGACGCTATTTTTATCCCGAGCGAGGAAGCCTTGGGCTCTCAGCATTCAGCACTTCATCCTGCAGTGTGCCCTTTTGTCAGAGGCGATGTGTTTGCAGGAGATGAGAGATAAGCCGGCTGGCTGTGTTATTTAACGGTGTGTTTTAAGTCGTAGACTAGCCTGGATAGAACCAGGCCTCGGACTGCGCTCCTGTTAATTGGCTCCAGTGTTCCCATAATGCTTTGCTACTTGTCAGAGGCCTTCGCCTCCCCTGTCCCCATGGCAACGGTGTCGCCGACTGCGTGGGGCGTCGCGCTCGTCCGGGGGTTGGCGTTGGAATGCTCGCTCTCCTCCAGGCTCCTCTCTTCCTCCCTGCTCTCGATTACCCTTCGTGCCCCTTCAAGTCTTTTTCTGCCCCTTCGCTGCCCCCTGTGGGGGGTGTAGTTGAGATCCGCAGGTCCCAGGACGCAGGTCCCAGGACGCAGGTCCCAGGACGCAGGTCCCAGGTTCACGTGTCGCTCTCCCAGGAACGTTTTCCTCCCACACAGACATGCTCTCTCTCTCTCGGCTCTGCTGGGGGAAAACTTCAAAAGCTGACGGGTTAGAGATGTGTGTGTGGGCGGGGAGGGCTGGGGGGGGGGGGGGGGGGGGGGGGGGGGGGGGGGGAGGAGACCATTTTCTCCAAGCTGATAGGAGAAAAGAAAGCCTGTACAATGCTGATGCATTCCTCCCCAAATCAAAGACATGAAGCACCTGAGCTTTTGAATAGCAGGGGGGGGGGGGGGGGCGGGGGGCGGGGGCGTATTGACCAAATTCACATTTTCATGCGTGATTAGATAAATCTGTGGAATTAATTATACCCCTTACATGGCTCCCAGTCCTCACAACCCTGCCCCATTAGAGTGTGTCACACGCACGAGTGTGTCACACGCACGAGGAGCCGCTAGGTTCAGCCTCCTCGTCACGCGGGCGCTGGTCTCATCAGCCGGGATCAGAGGCTCATGAATCATTTGTAACGTGTTGCCTGGATGAGTTGAAGTGCAGCCGGCGGCTGGAGCGAGTGCTGCTGACTGTGTACGGTGTCGGCTCTCTGTGACCTAGTTTGCTTCTTCTTGCCGCATGTCGTACTGGCTGTTTAACTTCTCCAGCTGTGAATGGGCCTTTTGGCTCCACTAGTGTGGTTTTCTAACCTGTTGTAACCTTTCGTAGCGGGGCATGACCAGCTGTAACCTGTTATGGCCTGATGTAACCTGCTATGAGTGCTAACAGCCCTGCTGACGCTAGCAGAGCAGCAGCTGGGGTCCTCTGGTGACCCTGGTAACCCTGGTAACCTCTCCTCCACAGGTCTCCTTGAAGTGCCGAGCCCCAGAGGTGTCTCAGTGTGTGTTCCAGAGCCTGGAGGCCGTGCTGAAGAACTGAGGCCCGGGGAGAGACCCTGGACCCCCCCAGCCCCTCACCACACCCTGGCTTGGACCATCTCCCTCCAGCCCCTCCGTCTCGCCACCCTGGCCCCCGCCGCCCTGGACCCCCCCCTCCTCCCCCAACCTCACCCCCCTCCATCTCTGATCACCCCCTCCTCCAGGAAGACAGACCCCAGATCTCCCCAGGTCCTTATCTGACTCTCTCTGTCTCTCTCTCTCTGTCTCTCTCTCTCTGTCCCTCCTTCTTGCCAAACCCCAGTCACCATCCTCAGATAGGTTGTGGCCCCACAGTCAGTCTGTGACTGTACGAAGCAGCCCAGTGTGTCCAGCCCCCCCTCCTGCTGCAGGTCTGGTGTCCCGGGCCGAGCCGCCCTGAGCCGCTAGTTCGGACTGACCTTTGCTGCCGTTCACAGTCAGCACTGTAGAAGAAACTGTGTGAGACTGCTCCCGTGACTGCATGCATATGATGTCTGCTCTCTCTGTCTCTCTGTCTGTCTCTCTCTCTGTCTCTCTGTCTGTCTCTCTCTCTGTCTCTCTGTCTGTCTCTCTCTCTGTCTCTCGCTTGCTCACCCTCTCTCTCCCTCTCTTATATGATTATCTCGCCTCACGTCTTTGCAAATTGGTAGCTATATTTAGTGTCTGTAATCAGCGGTTGAGTCTCCACTGTCTTTGCAGCACTGCTTCATATTCGCTTGTGACAGACGGCGCTAATGGCTCGCACTGGTCAGCGTTGTCCGTCAGAGAAACACACTTGTGTCACTCCAGCCCAGCCCCCCTCCCCCCTCCCCCGGCGGCCCTCTTCCTGTTCTGAGGGGAAAGAGAAGTCATGGCTAGAAACACTAAACATTCTGGAATCACCTTTTTCGGTCCTCCCTAATCGAGTGTGTGTGTGTGTCAGCTTGTTCTACATACCATAGCTTTTTGATGTTTTACGGTACGGCGTAGTGCCCGTGCTGTCGAAGGCATGAATTTGTGTGTTCGTTTCTTTTCTGCCTGTTTAGTATTTGTTTCCGGAAGGAGAGGTGAGGTGATGAGAGGTCTGTACCACGCGCTAGCTCTCTCTCCTGGTTGCTCTGCAGCCCCCCCGCCCTCCGTCCCTTTAAGTCATTCCATCCTGTGTCGTCCTGTGTGCTGTGTTATAAGGCTGTTATAAGGCTGTTATAAGGCTGTTATAAGGCTGTTATAAGGCTGTTATAACGCTGGACAGGGGGGGGAGGAAGGCGGATGTTTGGTCGTGGCGTCCAGCCTGCGGACGTTCTGTCTGACGATTACCTCCGGAAGCTTCCTTGACGACAGTCTCTGAGGTAAACCCACCTTCCACCACAGTCTTTTGCTTTACCTGCGCAGGTCACTGTCCAGGTTGCACAAATCATGTCTCACCTTCGCATGAAGGAAATTCGAACGGCTTCCTCCGGCCTGTATTGGCTATGTCTCATGAAATATAAAACGGTGTATATTGATATTTGGAGTTAAGTTGCTGGATGGTGACCCTCCTGAGCGGGCTGTGGTAGGGGGGGGGGGGGGGGTGGGTGTACCTCCTGTGTGTGGTGGGTGGGTGTACCTCCTGTGTGTGGTGGTAGATGACTTGTGTGGGTTTGTGCTGAGATGCTGTAAACTAAAACTACAATATACTTAAAGCTGTTTACAGCAGGTCAGAGGTTTTTGACTGATTGATAAAGGTGTGGACATCATTTGAAACCAAACAATAAAAATTGGATATATTCTCAAACGCTTTGTGTCATATGTTGGTTTGTATTGTGCTGTTACACCAATGGGAGATTACCAGAAAGTACTGCATAAAGCGACCAAATGTGTTCTCTAAAACCCTGAGGTCTTGGTATGCATGTTGTGGAGGTAGTATCATGGTAATAATATTCTTCTGTATTCCGCTCAGTTTGTAATCGTTAAAGACCGTTGGAATTTATTGGACTCTACCCTTTCAGACTAGCGACAATTAGTTCAGCGTTGCTGGCCAGGCGTGGCAGCTTTGCATACTAATCCAGGAAATGTCTCACACTGTCATCTCTGACTACATAGACCCAGAGTAAAGGAAAAAGCTTATGCGCGAACGGGAGCTTAATATAAACTTGACACAGCAACACCTAGATGCTGACGGTGCAAAAATAATTAAATAACTGAGATCACCTTGGGAAAGCGCTACACCAGCTTGTTCCTCGACTCAGCCCGAAAGAAACACACCATGTACTCGGGAAGGTTTCTCGCTGTGAGGTGTCACACGGAAAACGATGACCTGGCTTCTCAATCAAACCGCGCTAAGGGGGAGACATTTTGATCATTCCGAGTCTTTTGGAAATTGGTTTGCCTTTGTGTATGCTGTTGAGCAGCCTGAATGGTGACAGATTGAATGGCCAGATAACCAAGCTCCCCAGTTACCTGCGGAATGCAAATGGACCGAGAGCCCAATTAATGAGCTAGGTGTCTGACAGCGATCTTTCTTCCTCTTTCACGGAAAGATGGGGACGGGGAAGGGGGGGGGGTTGATATTGACTCGAGACTGCGGTGTCGCTCAAACACAAAATGTGTGATTGAAAAAAAAAACGTACCCAACAGGGGGTGCTAACATCTACTGTTACTGCTGTGGAACCGTAATATTAGCTGTCACGGAAACACATGAAGCTGCGGGTTGATTTATGGTCATCCTTTTCATTACTAATTTCTGATGATGATAACTTGGCCTATTAAGTGATTACATATACGCACACCCAATTGATTTAATAATACGGTTATTTTGATATATTGTACTTTGATGGGGTTTGTTTGACCTAACAAATCGTTTATGACCTTGAAATGTCATCACATTAATCAAAATCAACTGATAATTGTGTCATTCAAATTTCACTGAATTCACCATAGATTGATAGCCCTGCAACACACGGGACGGATTCATACGCTAAAAAGTAGGCTAATCGTTCAACAATTTTTGCTGCTTTGAACATCAAAATCTTGTGATTTACTATATAATATATATATGTATACTATATATATATATATATTCTACTATATAACTCTTTCATCTCGCAGTCCATGTTTTCTAGAAGCCTTCACCCTCTAAATTGCTGCTCGTAACAGAGTCGCGTGCAGTAGAAGACCTTTATTGACCCTAATGCTGCGTGGCTCCACGCTATGCTAACGAAAGCCACAAAAATGTCAGAGGCAAACATGATGAAAAACATTCGCGCATGCAAACGCGCCTCTCTCTCTCTCTCTCGCTCTCTCTCGCTCTCGCTCTCTCTCTCGCTCTCTCTCTCTCTCTCTCTCTCTCTCTCTCTCTCTCTCTCACACACTCACACACACACACACACATTTACTCACACAGCGCACGCGTAGGCTACTAAAGGCTACACCAGTGCGCAGGGGATAAATACAGTTGATGTCCAGGCTGCTGCAGCGGCGCGCGCTTGTATGTCTGGATTGCGTTTCCCACCTGAATTAAACATCTCGTTTCCCTCGTCGAAGAGACGAGTGTGTCAGAACAGGTTCAAGATTTCGTCGTTCTGATAGAGTGGCTTTGCGCGTCCAAGGATTCGTGGAACGCGAACTGGCTGGTGCATTGGCTGAAAATGAGAGGTCTGATTGTAAAGACCAAGGTCCTTTGAAACCAATTAAAATGGGTTGGTTTACTTTTGGACTAGTTGCTGGCTACAGAGACTGAGATGATGCCGATGTGGAAACGAGGATTGACTTTTTACGCTCCGCCACTGGGGATGAAGAGGCAGGGGAATGTCTCCTGAAGATGTTTTTTATTATTCCATGCGTACCGGCAACATTGCGAATATTAAAGATTAGATGGCTCTGTTTTATTTGGTACAGCCTCACAACGCACGGAATGTTTCCCAACCAAAAAACTGAAATAACAACCGAAAAGTTCCCCATACGGAGGTTAACGATGGACTTTTGTTGATGTATAGAATGAAGAATACAGACAGCCTTGGCATATCGAAATATTTCCGCAATCAACAATTTCAACAATAACGAACAATGAACTGCAGGTTTTGGCAGAACTCCAACTGCAGGTGCATGCTCTCCTAACAGCTCTGATCTTTGTGTAGGCTTTAAGTTGCTGTCCATGGTACTGATTCTCCAGGAATGGTTGAGACCTTTAGTATCGCAGTTATCGGTGCTCCCGGTGTCGGGAAAACTTCGATAATCCGTCAATTTATATACAATGATTTCTCCGAGGTTTACACTCCGACTAGAACCAGGTACGTTTACAGGCCCTCCGTCATTTTGAACGGAAGCATATACGAGCTGAAGATTTTGGATATCCCGCCAATTTCGTCTTTCCCCTCAAACTCAAACCAGGTAAGGATGGTCTTGAATGAATCTCTGGTTAGAAGTGTTCTCTACAGTAAATTTCATAACTGCAGCCTAAATTCTAATCTAGTAGGCTAAGTAACATGGTTTGACCATTTCACTTGTAGCATTCTGATCCTTTAAAAAAAAAAAGGCGTAGAGAGATCGCTCGTGCAATTGTTCAGAGATAATGCAGAAATTCGATTATAGCCTAAATGCAATTTATATTTTGTTTCATTGGACGTCCTTTAAGAGTAGTTGCTATGGAGACCGTTTGACTTCAACCGCAGAGCCTACTTTGACGGTTTAAAACTCTCTCTCTCTGTCCTCCATCGCACCTGCCCACATAGACCGGCCTCCATGAGGCAAGAATAAGCACGATAATGTCATGTTAAATTAATACCATCAGTTCTGCCACCTCCGAGTTAGAACTTCATAATTGAGTTACCGTTGTGTAGCCTATTGGCTCGCGCAGCTGCGCACGGCCCTCCCCCCGGACCGCAGGGGTGAAACCGGTTCTCCGGTTCTTGGACCGGACCCAGCTGACATAGGACCGGAAAAACAGTTGAAGTGTTTGTTGTGAAAACACACAGTTTAATCTGTGTGTTTAATTCACACACAATCAAATGTGAACCAGGGAGTTTTTTTTGTGTGTGTGTCACAGTAAACAACAACAGAAAATACCCAAATAAAAAAGAAAATGTTACATATTTCTGCCATATTCATGGAACTGACAATGCTTTTCTGGTTTTAGCTCACGTCAGAGATAGAAAAAAATAAAAAAAGATTTGAAAATATTCAATTGAAGTTGTGCTTACATAGGCTACAGTATCAGACACCGCAGGGACCCTCGTCCCGCCCCCCTGCTCCGAGGTCTCTGACGACCTTCGGGCTGTTTGGTTATTTGCTGTGGGAGCGAGGGGCCTTAACAGCCACACCTGGGCTCCCCGGCACCACGGAGCTACCACCGGAAAACAAATGAGATCAGGAGAGAACGCATTAAACGACAGAGCTCGTGAAGCGCTGCGTGCGCTCCGTCAACCACAGCGACGGCACACGGGGGAGATGTGTGTGTGTGTGTGTGTGTGTGTGTGTGTGTGTGACAATGCCGACTCAGCACAGCCAGCAGAGCAGCGAAGGAAGAATGATTCTCATAGTGTCCAGGGAAGAAGAAGAAAATGTGGAATGTGACCCAAAAAAAAGCTATACCGATGTGTGTAGGGGTCTGGCGCATGTTGTCTTGTCTGCGACCCCGCGGGGCCTCTCTCCACACAACATCTGATTGGGTTTGCGCTTTCTTCAGGTAAATGGTCCTTAACAGTACAGTCTGGTGTTTGTGAACAGCGGAGTGAAAACAGGTGGGCTCATTTTCTGAGCTCTGAGGTGTGTGTGTGTGTGTGTGTGCATCTCCCTGGCACCTCGTCACATGGAACCTGAAAGATCACAGCTCTCAATAGAAACAGGTTGTGACATCTTCCAGTATCAGTATTCCTGCTGTGTTACTGTCCCTGGCAGCTTCAGTCCTGTGAAGGATGGGGCCAGGGCAACAGACAGGCCTCTTTAGTAGGTCAGAGAAAAGCATTAGTTGAGTGCTGCTACAGCATTGCTACAGCGTCCTACTGATTCATGAGCTCATTTCCTCAGCCTGTCCTGAGAGGGGCAACGCTGACCTCTACCCTGTCCAGTCTTCTCTTAAGAAAGCTTGCTGTGCTGGTGGTGTTTTACTGACTCTGACAGGAGAGGAGGAGGGGCAGGTTCTCTCCTCCTCACCCCTCTCCTCCTCCTCTCCTCTACTCCCCTCTTCTTTCCTCCTCACCCCTCTCCTCCTCCTCTCCTCTACTCCCCTCTTCTCTCCTTCTCACCCCTCTATCCCTTCTTCTCTTCTCTCCTCTCAACCCCTCCCCACCCCACTCCTCTCCTTCCTCACCCTTCTCCACTCCTCACCCATCTCCTCCTCCTCTCCTCTACTGCCCTCTTCTCTCCTCCTCACCCCTCTCTCCCTTCTTCTCTCCTCTCAACCCCTCTCCTCCCCTCCCCACCCCACTCCTCTCCTTCCTCACCCCTCTCCTCCCCTCTACTCTTCTCCTTTCCTCACCCCTCTCCTCCTCCTCTCCTCTACTCCCCTCTTCTCTCCTCCTCACCCCTCTCCTCCTCTCCTCTACTCCCCTTTTCTCTCCTTCTCACCCCTCTCTCCCTTCTTCTCTCCTCTCAACCCCTCCCCACCCCACTCCTCTCCTTCCTCACCCCTCTCCACTCCTCACCCATCTCCTCCTCCTCTCCTCTACTGCCCTCTTCTCTCCTCCTCACCCCTCTCTCCCTTCTTCTCTCCTCTCAACCCCTCTCCTCCCCTCCCCACCCCACTCCTCTCCTTCCTCACCCCTCTCCTCCCCTCTACTCTTCTCCTTTCCTCACCCATCTCATCCCCTCTCCTCTCCTCCCCTACCCACCCCTCTCCCCTCCTTCTCACCCCTCTCTCCCCACCCCCATCCAGGGTCCAGTAGTACCCGTGCAGAGGGAGAGTGAGGCTGGGTCACAGAGCTGCTCGTCTGGGCCCAAGCAGACAGATCTGGCCTCAGTCTCCATGTCATTACTGGGCTGATTAGATTACAGCCCAGGACCCTCCCCAGGGACTGGGGGAACACTGGTAATGGAGTTGGCTGCAGGTCTGCTGCAGCGTATTAGAGCAGAATAGAGAAACGTCAATGGAAACTGTGGAAAGGAAACTTTACTCAAATTAAGTTTCCACTTGGTTCTGTAACAACTTTTATTGGCCAAATTGAAGTTTCCATTCATCCACATCATATCCAGGTAGTCGGACAAGGAAGTAAGTTATCTTAGTGGGAATGGTAGCGTTTCTACTGTTTCCATGTTACAGGGAAACTGCAGGGGCAATTATAGGATCAGACCTTTAGGGGGGCTCAGCCCCCAATGAGAATGTGACATGGATACAGTGCCTTGCAAAAGTGTTAAACCCCCTTGCTAACAAATCACAAATTTCACTGGATAACAATTAATACATTTATTTATTATTATGCAAAACGTTTAATGAATTAAAAAACGAAGAAAGTCCCTTTCTTCATGAACTACCAGCATCAAATGAAACGATAATGATGTGTCAACAATAAATAAATATTGTTTTAACACGTTAGAGCACTAAAACGTATTGAAGATAATAACAATTCATAATAATTCTTTTTTTTATTTTTATTATTATTATTATTATTTTTAGGGGTGCTGAGATTAAATTTAAGTGTGCTTGAGCACCCCTAAAAAGTGTCTAAAATCGCCACTGGTAAACTGTTCCCTCGTCTGTCATGCATGCACGTCAAATAGTTTTAGTTTTTATACATTCCGACTGTCCTAGTCAGTCGTTTAGAAGATGCACTGGTTCTGGGCCCAGTGACAAGCTGGCGAGACTCCCCTCTGCTGTTTAAACCACAGGACTGGGGTGGTGATCATCATCTATTAGCTGGTGGTGTAGCTGTCTGTTGCTGTTTGTTGCTGTTTGTACCAGGAGAGCATCTGTCACTTCCTGTCGATAGGTTGTGTTGACAGGAAGTGACAGATGGATCCAAGCCCAAACGCAGAATCCATCTTGGATTAGTTTCTTTTTTCCCCCTGATAATGTATTTTCTTTCATTTTCCCATCCCACGCAATGTTTCTCTCTCTCTCCATCTCTCCCTCTCCCTCACACTCTCTCTCTCCCCCCCCCCCCTCTCTCTCTCTCTCTCTCTCTCTCTCTCTTTCTCTCTGTATCATGTGTGCAATTTTATATCTTTGTCCTTCTGCAGACATGGTAACAGTCATGATTTCAGACACGCCGTCACCCACGCTACAGACTTGCTATGGATGTGGGTGTGCACATATATATATAAATATATATAAATATATATTTATATGAGACCCTACGTGTGTTCATACGTGCATGTGTGGGTGTGTGTGTACAGTACGTGTGTAAACAGTTGCACGCATAAATGTCGTGTGTGTCTGTTTGCCAGAGGAAAGCATTACCGGCCTCTGTCAGAGAGACGACGGGATCGATGCCTCCTCAAACAAACGGTGCGACCCAAACACCAACAAACCCAGCAGGAGTCCCCCAGGTTTACCAACTGGTTCCCTGGAGGGCAGGCGTCCCCCAGGTGGACAAACAGATGTGTCCCTGGAGGTTACACATCCTCCAGGCTCCAAGTGGCCCTGGGCACCCCTCTCCCCCCTCCCTAGCCTGGCCCCTGGTCCCCCCGGTGTGTGGGTAGCTCTGTGTTCAGGATGGGGGCCATGATAGTGGCGTTGCAGCCTGCTAAACATGTGCCTGAGGGTATGAGTTGTCAAGGAAACCCACTCACTGTTTGGCAGCGACACAACAAGGGGCGGAGGCTGCTGTTTTTTTTGTAAACTTCAAAGAGTTAACTGGAGCACACACACACGCACACACATGCTAATTTTGCACCCACGCACACACAATCACACACACACTTGTGTTGCACCCATGCACACACACACACACACACACACAAAACAAACGATTTACTCTATTTGAGTGGGATTCCTCTCCCCTTAACCCCATGTCTTATCTTTCCACCCTGAACCCCGGAGCCCCCCCCTCCCCTCCTGCTTGGGCCTGAGGCCTCAACTCGGCCCGTGTTCCTGTATGCGGAGCTCCACCTCCACGAGCACACACGGCAGGGACGACAAAGACCTGTCTGCTGAGCCAGGGAGGATTATTTTTAGCTCCGTGAAGGACGTGCAACAGGAGCAGAAGAAGAAGAACACTTCTTCTTCTGCAGATGCTGCCTGCAGCTAGGGAGACCAGGACTGGAGCCTGTGTCTAGCTCACCCGCAGCGGAGCTTTGAGAAACAAAACAAGGGAAACGGGTTTAGAGCTGCGCTTGATCTGGGGATCAAATGAACGGGTGATTGCGGTGCCAGGGGACAGAGGAGGCCTATAAAAAAAGATGACATTAGGATTGTGATGATCTACTGAATCATGTTTGCTCGCGAATCCTGAGAGAATCTAGTTTTAACCCTTGTGCTGCCTTCGGGTCACATGACCCAAAGGTTCATAACGAACCATCGTTGTGTTTACCCAATTTTACCCAATACAAAAACAAATACAAATTATTTTCTTTCAACCTTTTCAATGTGGGGGGTCTGAGACAGCCCAACGGTTAAAAGAAAATGCTTCACTTGTTTTTGTATGCAGTAAAGTTGTCGCAATACGACGGTGGGTCACAATGACAACACAAGGGTTAAATCGAGCTGGTGTTCAGAAGGAGATATTTTTAGCAGAACCAGAGCAGGAATTGTTCCTTTCTTTATTTCTGAGCCACAAATGCTTTTTCTTTCTTTCTGTTTCTCAGTTCCATCTCTCCGCCTCTTCACTCACTCCCTCTCTCCTACTGTGTGACTCTCTCTCTATCTCTCTCTATCTCTCTCTTCCCCTCTCCTACTGTTGTTTAATGATCTCAGAGCCACAGTGTTCAGCTCCATGGCTGATCGCTCTCATTATCTCTGGCTATGTGTGACTCTCTCTCTCTCTCTCTCCCTCTCTCCCTCTCCTCTCTCTCTCTCTCTCTCTCTCTCTCTCTCTCTCTCTCTCTCTCTCTCTCTCTCTCTCTCTCTCTCTCTCTCTCTCTCTCTCTCTCTCTCTCTCTCTCTCTCTCTCTCTCTCTCTCTCTCTCCTCTCCTCCCTCTCTCTCTCTCTCTCTCTCTCTCTCTCTGTCTGGCTCAGTTTCTCTTTCTGTGTGTCTCTTTCTGGTTCTACATTTCTTTCGCTCTCTTTATTTTGCTTTCTCTGCTTCTCATCCTTGTTTTCTTTGTCTTAATCTCTCCTAACATTTACCGCAACACTACAAACACCGGTGCCACAAATCCCTCGAGATGAAAGGAAACACATCCCCGTCAACACGGCTGTGTTTACATCGTCAGGTCTCACATCGATTACAGGCTGATTACAGCTTCTTCTCCTTCAGATTCCCAATCAAAGTTACTTATGAACATTTCCCTTTTTTTAAGGCTTTTTGGGATTCGGTATTCTGCCACAAGTGATGTTTTTAAGTTGTTTTAAAGTACCAACTTTGAGGGGGTCCCTTCTCTGGACTGTGAATTCAGTTTATTTCCTAGCTGCACTCTGACAGTGTCGTTTGTGAAAGCTTGTTAATGCGGTGACATATGGAACCTCCCACCCCCCCCCCCTCCCACCCCTGAGGGCTGGGGGGGCGGGGGAGGGGGTGGGAGGGCTCTCAGGTAGAACGTGTCGGTATCTTTCAGTCAAGGGGGGTAGGATTGCTGGATGATGAGAGGGTTGGGGGGGCTGGGGGAGGTTCAGGGGATCGGGAGGGGGGGTAGGATTGCTGGATGATGAGAGGGCTGGGGGGGCTGGGGGGGTTGGGGGGGACCATCACACCCTGGTTTCCATCTTTCTTCTTCCATCCTCAGCTGTGTGATAATCGTTCTCTTCATTCCTTCAGAGAAGCCTTTTGCTATTTCCCTCCCCCAGTTACCCACTCTCATTTTTCTCTCTCCATCCCCCCCTTCCTTCTCTATCTCCCCTGGTCTCACAAGCCAGAAAAAACACTTATAGATTCAGCTCACAGGGCTAGAGAGGGTGACAGAGAGTGAGAGCGAGAGAGAAAAGCAAATGGAATAAAGAGAGAGAATAGAGCGAGAGACAATGAGAGAAAGACAATGACAGAGACAATGACAGAGAGAGAGAAAGAGAGAGAATGAGAATGAGAGATGGAGAGAGAGAAAGAGAGAGAAAAAGAGAGAGAATGAGAGATGGAGAGAAAGAAAAAGAGAGAAACATATGAGAGAGGTATGCAGAGAGTGGGTCACTGTGTCATCATGGCAAATGTCTCCTATTGTGCCGTGCGGTGTAATTATTGTTGACAAATCATTACTATTCCACACCGGTGCTGTTTGACCCCCCTGCGCAAGTGTGTGGTGAGTGTGATCAGGCTGGTACAGTCAGGCTGCAGGGCATGACTATGTCTGCAGCAGGAGAATAGTTCTCGGTCTGGGTACCCTGGAACAGATTCCTCCCTTTCCACCGCCCAGCTCCGTGCTGGCAGACAAGGCTCTCAACAAGCTTGCCTTATTAACATAAGCGCAGACAAACATACTTTACAGCTCCAGTAACCTGTCAGACTTCTGACACACTGAGTGCTCTCAGAGCAAACGAGAGGTAAATTGACTTAATGGAAGTCAAACATGTCGTAAAACGTCTTTAGGGCAATTTAGTGAGTGGCGTAAACAAACTCAGATTTGATCATTAGCCGATGCGTCTGCGCATTTTTTAATTGATTTTGCGTGTCCTTGTCCTTGTGGAGAAGTGAAGCAGTGTCCTCACGTCCTGTTTTATCTGTCCCTGTGTGTGTGTGTGTGTGTGTGTGTGTGTGTGTGTGCGTGTTTAGGAGTGGATGGATCTCCGCTGCTTGGGGGTTCGTAACGCCAACGCCTACATCCTGGTCTATGACATCTGCTGCGTGGAGAGCTTCGAATACGTCAAGATGATCCGACAGCAGATAGTAGAGCACAGGTAGAGCTCTGCCCACTGCGAATAGCATAGCATGGCACAGCATGTACAGCACAGCCCATCCCAGCACAGCTTAGCATGGCAAAGCACAGCATAGCATAGCATAGCACAGCACAGCATAGCACTGTCCAAAGTAGAACTGCACAGAGATCCAGTGACACAGCATAACCCACACCGTATGAAGCAGGAATCACATGCTGAGCCACCAGACAGTCATCAACATCCAGCCGAAAGCACCCGGCTGAACCGCCCTGATGTGTTTTGATCCAGAGATGACGGCACCCCCTCACACAGTCCACGCCAGGAAAAAAGAACTGCTTTCACCCCCTTGTGTCGGTACAGAACAGAGAGCCGTGGTGGAGAGAGGGTTTTCATTTCGGACACTTCTGTGTGTGACAGCCTGGTAATGATCGTGGCGTTCGTGGGCGACAAGCGGGCGTGTGTGGTCGTGTAGAGAGGCCGCTTCCTGTCGTTGAGGCTGAAAGCGTCTACGCCGCATACATTTGCATGCTGATGGAGTTGTGAGTGGCCTTCATCTGTCAGGTGGTGAAGGGAGTTACCCAAGATGCTCCCTGACGTGACTGGCCTTCTCCCTCCCTCCCTCCCTCCCTCCCTCCCTCCCTCCCTCCCTCCCTCCCTCCCTCCCTCCCTCCCTCCCTCCCTCCCTCCCTCCCTCCCTCCCTCCCTCCCTCCCTCCCTCCCTCCCTCCCTCCCTCCCTCCCTCCCTCCTCCTACCCCTGTCACCCTCCTCCTTCCCTTCCCCTTTTCCTCTCCCTCCACTCATCCTACACCCCCCCCCCCACACCCCCCTCTTCCGAGGTGTGGAGCTAGGCAGGGAACTCCCTGGTTCATCTCTCTGGGTTGTTGGCGGAGCCTGCTGTGGTTAAGACCCATGACAGACAGAGCATACATTATTTACTACAGAGACACAGGGAGGAAGAAAGAGAAGATAGAGAGAGAGAACTGAGAGAGAGAGATACACACAATATGGAGGATGAAAGAGGAAGGCTAGACTGGTAGATGTGAGAGCGGGAAGGGTGAAGGAGACTTTGTGGAGGGGGGAGGGGGGGGGGTTGAGGGGGAACAGTGGATGGGCTGTCTGGATACTAAATCCAGGAGAGGTTATGTCTCCAAGTGATGGAGGTTGTATGGGTTTGTTGGCTGGAGGAAGAAAGCTCCCCTCTGAAAAAAATCGATCTGTGTCTCTATTGTCTGTCCCCCCCCCCCTCACATCCAGACAGACCTGTTGTTCTTCTCAGCTCCCTCCCTAGAAGGCCACAGCTGTCTTTGATGTAATGAAGACTCTGACAGCACTCTCTCTCTCTCTTCTCTCTTCTCTCTTCTCTCTTCTCTCTTCTCTCTTCTCTCTCTCTCTCTCCTTCTCTCTCTTCCTCTCTCTCTCTTCCTATTCACCATTCTCTCTGTCTTATCCTCCCTGCCCCCCTCTCTCTATGTATCTGTCTCACTTCCTCTCATCTCTCTGTCCATTTCTGTCTCTCTCTCTGTCTGTCTGTCTTTCTTTCTCTGTCATCCTCTCCTACTCCTTGTCTCTCTCTTTTTCTTTCTCTCTCAGATTGTCTCTATCTGTCTCTCTCTCACACATATAGCTGTAAACTCCCCAGACCCTCAGGCCTGAGCGGTTAGGTGACAGGATATTTTGAAGTCTGTGGTACAGTGGGTGAGGAGATGCTTGCTCAACTGTAACAACTGAGGAATTACTGTTGGATGCCTTCAGGAGATTAACTGTCATCTGTGGGGATAAGGATATATGTGTAGTTCTAAAATATAATATATAATATAATGTAAACCGATATTTGCATAAATGACTGATGTTCAGGATTGTGCGTTTCCTTTGGTTTTGTTTTTTCATCACCTCGTGATGCCAGAGAAACAGAAATGCTGCTCTGAGGTTTTTGTGCTCAGCACGGTTAATGTGAGCCACACTCGAGTCCTCACTGCCTTCTCTCAGGGACCCATCAGCCCTGCCTCTCCACCCTCCCCTCTCCACCCTCTCCTCCACCCTGCTCTCTCCACCCTCCCCTCTCCACCATCCCCTCCATCCTCCCCTCTCCACCCTCTCTTCCACCCTCTCCTCTCCTCCACCCTCCCCTCTCCTCTCCTCCACCCTCTACTCCACCCTCCCCTCTCCTCTCCTCCACCCTCCCCTCTCCACCCTCCAGCAGGCTGTGGAGAACATTCCCTCCACGGCGTCGGACCCTCCCTGCAGACGAAGCCGCAATCAGACCCCTCACCTTCTGGTGACACACACACATACACACACACATATATATATATATATATACACACACACACATACAGTATATATCCACACACACACATTCTGCGGCAATCTTCAAACACCTTGCTCACACCCTGACGCGCGCTGACTGTCTCAGAGAGGGTTCCTGTGAGTCACTGCCTGCCCTTCACATCGTCAGAGAGGACGACTGGCTTGCTCCGTCCAGACACTCCCCTCCTCAGGGCCGCCTCATCCGCCGGCTCCACCCAGTAGCCCTGCTGAGCTCACAGGCTGCTGGCTGAGCTCACAGGCTGCTGGCTGAGCTCACAGGCTGCTGGCCGCAGTCGTGAACTGATTGTTGATGGATCCACCTCGCGTTCTCAGCGTGCCGGATGATTTTGATCTAAGTTCACGTTCATCCACTCTGTCACTCTGTGACTCCTGTCTGTTCTCTTACCCTCTGCTCTCCCCCCAACCCCTCTCCCATCTGCCCCAACTCCCCCCCCCCCCCCCAGGGAGAACAACAGCAGTGAGGTCCCCATCCTGGTGGTGGGCAGTAAGAGGGACCTTCAGCGCCAGCGCTTCACCCCGCGCCGCGCCGTCTCCGTGCTGGTGAAGAGGACCTGGAAGTGTGGCTACGTGGAATGTTCCGCCAAGTTCAACTGGCACGTGGTGCTGCTCTTCAAGAACTCCTGGGCAGCTCCGTGTCACGGGGCGCACGCCAGAACCACACCGCCATCCGCCTGCAGGGGGCGCTGCAGAGGAAACCGCTGCTCGGTCATGTGACCCGGGCGAGGGGGGTGGACCCGTGTGACCCAGGGAAGGGGGGGGGGGGGCGTGTGTCCCCATGTGATCTAAAGAGGAGGAACGGGTTCTAAGGGCGATCGGATCACGAGGTGGCTGTTCTCTCCTCGCGGCGCTGTGAGACAATGTGGCCGTGTCCTGGGCCACCTCCGTCTACACGAGAGACGCATTATCATGCCGAATTAAAGGGGGGAAAGAATGAGAGTGGTTGTGTTGTGTGATGTGTAACGCTGTATTTAATAAGATGGGATCTGAAGCGCGGTGGTGAGTGGATGCTTACCTCACCACAGCAGTTGTTATGCTGTGTTTAATTGATCACAACTCACAGGGAAGCCAGTCTGCTTGGTGCCAACAGAGCATTGACAGACTCGAGGCAAATGAATGAATACTCAACTGTTATGTTTGTGAATCTCTGTTTCGGTCGTTAAAGTGAAAAGAATGCAATACTTGACAGTCTTCCTGGTTGGACGGTGCTGTGAGGTTACATTTACATTTAGTCATTTAGCAGACGCTCTTATCCAGAGCGACTTACAGTAAGTACAGGGAAAATCTCCCCGAGGCAAGTAGGGTGAAGTGCCTTGCCCAAGGACACAATGTCATTTAGCACGGCCGGGAATCGAACTGGCAACCTTCAGATCACTAGCCCGATTCCCTAACCGCTCAGCCACCTGACTCTTAATGATCCCTGCATCACAAACAGACTTCTAGTGAGGAGAAGTGGGAAGTGCTGGGTAACACTGGTCTCTCTTAATCCTGCCCTTGTCATTGGTCACCTTTACTTTATTGGAAGCAGACCCGACCAGACAGGGTTAAAGAGGAAAGTCCTGGAGCAAAAGTCCCCTAAATGTACTGTGAATATTGAATGAGTCTTGTTGAGAGAGCGAGGGAAGAGAGGGGGGGGGAGAGAGAGAGAGGAATAGAGAGAAAGAGAATGAGAAAAGGAGGGGGAAGAAAGAGAGAGAGATAGAAAGAGAGAGAGAGGTGGTTCTGTTGGAGCAGAATGCAGTCCCCTTATCTCGATGGACGACTTTAATCCTGTGCCAGACTTCTTTACCTGGGTGTGTTTTTAATGAAAACATCCCCTCTCTGGAGCTCTGCGGCCGTGGCAGACTGCAGGGGTTCCACCGGTTACGCAAGGCAGGGGGCCTAAAGACAGAGCCAGCGCAGCACAGCAGCTGTGTGTGTGGGTGGGGGGTGGAGGGGTGGGGGTCTTGTAATGTTGTGGTGATTAGCTTGCTTAGTCGAGAACATTGCAGTGCCAAAGCAGATCTTTAGACTGCTTCAGTACTGTAGTATCTTGATCCTGAAACACACAACACACATATCCACTCAGTGACATTCCACAAGGTAAACCTTACCTTACCTAGTGAAGTGTTTGTTAAAATGTAAAGGCATAATCTTTCTGTGTGTGTGTGTGTGTGTGTTCTTAGAACGTTGGTAAGAAGACAATTGGGCAATTTTCCCTGTTTGATTGACTGACATCATACGAAAATGCACTGAAAATAATGTATATATTTGAAAGTGCTTCATAGAAGTTGCATGCTGTTGTTTACTAAGCCAGCGGGTCAGGTTTAATTGCACTGTGTTACAATGTGTTGACGTTATTAATCAGGAGTAATGTGTGGTGAAGACTGATTGCTGTTAAGAATTGTGAAATATGTAGCATCTGGATTGCTATGCTTGAAAGCAATGTTTTGTAGCATGAATGTATTTACATTTGGTTTAAAAATGTGTGCGTGCCATGTGTCGCACAAGGGCTATTTTGTATCAAAACAGTTCATGTAGACATTTTTACTTAAAGGTGACACGTTTGTTTTTGACACGAGTAAATAAATGCTTTTGAGAATGATGCGATGTTTTCCTCACGCCATGACAAAGGCAATATCGCCACCGTGTGGGCAACTATTAATTGTGCTGTGTACCAAAACAAGTCATGTAACAAAAACACACCAATTAACACAGCATTAAAACACACTCAACTCTGTGGAATATGTTGCATAAAACATAAGCTCACAGCTATGTTAGTTGTCCATGTTGTCCTATCGAAAACTGTTTGCGCAAAAAAAAGTATGCTAACTAACTCGCTAGACCAGCCAGTGCGGATCAACATTTTACGATTGAAATGTATTCAAAATCACCCAGCTAAATACAAATCGTAGACTACAAACATGATCCAAATGACAACTACTTTGAGTCACATGCTTGACGAGGAATTCCTGATAACGTCACGAGCCTCGCGGTACCGCGTCCTCCTCACTCGCAGCATCAGTTTTCATCCTTCCTCCAGTTCCCGTCATGTGAACCGGGGCGCCTGTAAACATTGTTTATCCCGAATCAACCCGGACCCTCGTCCGCCGAGCTCCCTCGTTGGCGGCGAGTGTATGGGGAGAGCTCTCTGTAGCGGCTCAGGTAGTCGGATAGGATCAGTCCTTACCTCGGTCCCTTGCTTATCCTGCACGCCCCAACGTGCGGCGAAGCGGAAGATGAGTGAGCAGGGAAGAACTCGGCTTCTACCTCTACCGCGGCCCCTACACCGGGGTCCGATACTTACAAAGGCTGGCTTTTTAAATGGACTAACTATTTAAAAGGCTACCAACGTCGATGGTTCGTCCTCAGCAATGGCCTTTTATCGTACTACAGGTAAATACGAGGATACACTGTGTGTGAAGTATGTTTATGGTGAAAAAAATAATAAGCATCCGCAGCTGGACTGCTGTTCAAGGCATGCTTGGGTTTACATTTTACAAACCATCTGCTAGCTAGCTAGCCAGCTATTCATCTCACTGCCATTCCTAGCTACTGTAGCAGTAGCTAACTCAATAAACAGCGATATAAATAGTTTTGCCATCCTGGAAGATATAGCCTACTTTGTTCTCAAGGTGATCTTAACTGTGCTACACAGGTAGTCTACTTACACACCATACTCATTCATCCCGCCTGTCAGTGCATTTAAATAGACTACTAGTAGCCCGTTAGCTTTCTAAACGATAATAATCTGTATTTGGCTGTTGAAATGCTTCCAGGGTTTATATTTAAATGTCAACTTATGGTTTATAACTTTCTGCAATGTGACACCAGACAAGCCGATTCGACTCCGTAAATCGACAGAAAGACTAGAAACAATCAAATTAACGAGCTAGCCAGTCAGCTAATAGAATTGCAGAATGGCTGCTACTAGTAATTTAAAAATAACAAACACATCGCTTAAGCGTTACTGGTTAGTGTGCCAGCTAGTTCCTATTTTAAAAGCGGTCACCGAAGCCATAAACTATATTACTCTAGCCTTATCAGCAAGTGAGAAGCCAGCCAGGATGACTAACCAGCCGATAAAGCTCTCCTCACTGATCCCGTCATTGTTTTGTGAAACCCAAGGACTGAAAGAGTAAAGAATGGTTCAATCATAATCCAGTCGCTGGCAGGCATTAGTCATCATTCTCTCTCTCTCTTCAGCCAGTCGATGACAGGTGCACAGGTGGCACTTGTGTGATAGCTACACCAGCAACACCTGTAGCTCAGGTGCTCTCTGAAAGGGAGTCATGTTTCCTCTGGGTGCAGTAGAGGGGTGGAGGGGGTGACAGGGGTGGGGGTGGTGGAGGGGGTGACAGGGGTGGGGGTGGTGGAGGGGGTGACAGGGGTGAGGGTGGTGGAGGGGGTGACATGTAACAACAGTTGCACAGCCGATGAATCCAACCCAGTTTTCCCTCGTGTTAATGAATTGCCTCATAAGTAAATGTAGGTCTGTTCCTTTGAGGTCTCACAAATGGTGCTTTTGGAGCATGCTGCAGTCAGACCAGACTGGGTCTGAAACTTGTCGATTAACATCTCGTGAAAAGTGAGAAGGACAGTTTCGGGCCTTTTGAATCTACTAATGTGGTTTATCAGTGTCAACACAAACACATTTAACATAAAAGTGTGTTGTGTAATAACGTTTTTGATAAAATTAGACTAGGTTACTCTTGGTCTAGGACCACTCTCTTTTGCAGAGACTGCTGTAGTCATCAAAAGGAAGCAGACTATCTAGATTTGAGAACTCTCTCTGGATGTTAGAAGTCCCTTTCTCTCTCCTCTCTCCTGCTGTGTCAACCCCTTTCTGTGCCAGGAATCTGCAACACCATTATTATCACTCCAGCACACCTTCACACACAAAGAGCCTTGTTCTGGGGATTTTGGAAACTAAGAGACAGGATTGTCAGAATCCCAGTCTGGTTGGTGCACGCGGTGAAAGGGAAGGAGCCCTCGCCTCTATTAATAGTCTATTATGTAGGGGAGGTGGCTGTATCACTGATGGAAAGGTAGCCCGCCGACATCCGAGTGCAGAAGCATCGGAGCGAACAGGTCCTCACAAAAGAGAGACTAAGTAATACCCCCCCCCTCTCCTGTCTTCCTGGCAGGCCTCTCTGTCTCTCTCTCACTCTGTCTCTCCCTCTCCGTTGCCACGGTGGCTGCTCCCCCCCCCCACACCACTAACCCCTCTCACCCAAATCGTTGTGCCGAGTCCTTCCTGGCAACGTGTCTCTGACGTCTTGTGACTGGGAAATATTTTACATTTGTCTCAGCAGGAGGGGGGGGGGGGCACTGGTCAATGGTCAACATCTTTTACACTCCTGTTAACCCCCCCCCCCCCCCCCCCCCCCCCTAAACACACACACACACTCTGCCACAGTAATGAGGAAAGCAGCAAGGGTAGTGTGTGTGTGTGTGTCTCACCACCCTGGTGGTGCCGACCGTGGACCCTCCGGGCAGACAGAGACTGGGCCACTTAGAGGGACGTGTCCCCATTCACTCTGTCCTGCTGGTCCCTTTGTGCTGCGGACACAGGGACGCCCCTGGGACGCTTTCAACGTGTCCCACGTGGAGCTGAGTGACAGGACAGCGTTCCATGTCTGGATGTTTACTGTTCTCTCTGTAGCAAGTCATACATGCTAGGTGCTGTATACATGCTAGGTGGCCCTTTGACCCTACGAACTACCCACGCATGGTTGTTGGGATGGGAGGAAGTTGGGGTTGTGGACCGGCCAGTCAAAGGC